>NC_142936.1:77947066-77977066 GCF_046866305.1 Octopus bimaculoides | reverse complement strand
TGCAATTTTCTTAGTCCAATCGTTGCCCTGCATGGTAGGATCAACAGCAATGGTTATCCGAATATTCTAGGAAGCCAATTTCTTCCTATGCTCCAGACATTATTACCTGATGGTGAGTGTACCTTCCAAGATGACAATACTCCAACGCACACCTCTCATATGGTTAAGAATTGGTATGAAGAGCATAGTAGTGTGCTACAACACATGAAGTGTCCTCCACTATCTCCAGATCTTAATATTATTGAGCATTGTGGTGCATCTTGGAGCGAAAAGTGAGAAGTCGTTACAAACCACCATAGTATCTACAACAGCTGAGAGCAGGTTTTGCAGGAAGAATGGCTCAAATTTCCTTTCAATGAAGTCAGGAAGCTCTATGAATCAATTCCTAGACGCATTGATGTTCAGAAAGCTACAGGAAGACCATCTCCATATTAAATAAATATTCATTGGACTTAATACGTGTTCCAGTTATTTTGTCCAACCCCTATATATATATATATATATATATATATATATATATATATATATATATATATATATATATATATATATACATATATATGAAATTAGCATATATTTCCAAGAAAATAAAAAATTATTTGAAGAAAAACGACATACCATTTCTTCATATTGTCTGGTATCGTTGGCCCTAAAAGAGATAAAACCCAATGTATTACCAGTTTAACAGAGATCACGTAGCATGTTTCAAACGAATGAATTAATAGATATATAGATAAGAATAATTTTTACTACATAGAAATATGTCAGGGAATTTAAAAGATGGAAAGCTCCGATCATTATATTTCTTATCTTATTTAATGCAAATAACGTAGATGCTACTCACCATTTCTTAATCCATTTATCTGTAAAAAAATTTAAAAATATGATTTTAATTTATGTATTAGCAAGAGTATATGCATATATATATATATATATATATATATATATATATATATATGTGGGTGAAGGTGTGCAGTGCATAAATTAACAGAGCATAAATTAACAGAGGGAGAGAAAGAGATGACATTATGTAGTATTAATCAACTTTGGAAGAAAAATACAAAATATTTTTCGATAGTATAAATATGTGACTCTTTCGTTCTGCGTTCAGTCTCATTATATGGTGTCTTCGTCGAATGGTTTCTACTATAGTCTAGAGGCGACTAAAGCCTTGTGAGTGGACTTGACAGAGGGAAACTCAAAGATACCCGTCGTGTGTGTGTGTGTGTGTGTGTGTGTGTGTGTGTGTGTGTGTGTGTGTGTGTGTGTGTGTGTGTGTGTGTGTGTGTGTGTGTGTGTGTGTGTGTGTGTGTGTGTGTGTGTGTGTGTGTGTGTGTGTGTGTGTGTGTGTGTGTGTACGTCTCTGGAACTTAACGGTTTTGCGAAAGATCACGATGGAATAAGTACCAGTTTTTTTTTTTTTAAATCACTGGGATCGATTCTTTCGACTAAAGATTCTTCAAGGTCCTATCATGGCCCCAGTCTAATTATTGAAAAAAAGTGAAAGATCTAGTAGGGAAAAATATGTTCATAATACTGATTTGAGTAGGACTACGAATTTTCATTAAAGGATTTACTGAGTATCCTTGAATAATTCACTACAAGACGAACTTGAAGTTCGAATCAAACCAATATTCTTTTCTACTCTAGGCATAAGGACCGAAATTTTTGGGGAGGGTGCCAGTCCATTAGATCGACCCCAGTATGCAACTGGTACTTAATTTATCGACCCCAAAAGGATGAAGGCAAAGTGAACCTCGGTGGAATTTGAACTCAGAACGTAAAGACAGACGAAATACGGTTAAGCATTTCGCCCGTCGTGTTAACGTTCCTGCCAGCTCACCGCCTGAGAATCAAACCAATATTACATGAGCGTCTTATCCATGTGTGTGTGTGTGTGTGTGCGCGCGCGTGAGGAGAGTATACCAAAAAGCATATAAAATATAATGGAAGAAATTCAGTTTTAAGCAAGAAAATACAAGAAAAAAAAGATAACAATATAATTTTAAATGTAGCAGAGTAAAAAAAAAATGCGATTTGTTATCAAAACCGACAAATTATTGAAGAGATATGTAAATGCATTTATGCAGTTTGTGTGTGTGTGTATGTGTGTGTGTGTGTGTGTGTGTGTGTGTGTGTGTGTTTGTTTGCGTGTGTGTCTCTGTGTGTGTGTGTGTGTGCTCGTGTGTGTGTGTGCTTGTGTGTTTGTGTGTGCTTGTGTAAAGAAGCAATCAATAAGTGGTCAGTGAGTATATTTCTTTCAAACGTCTTAAGGGGCATTGTATATGAATCTACTTATAATGTAATTATTAATGAATTCGCTGAAACACACACACATTATATATACAAGTGTGTGTGTGTGTGTGTGTGTGTGAAACATGAGGCGGACCTTTTGTATAACTGAAATTAGTTGCTAGTAGTTGTCGCCCTTTACATGAACAAATTTTAAAATTTCAGATTTGACATGGTGAATTTCAAACTGTCAAAAACCATCCATCCCCTACCCAAAAATATTAAAGAAATGTTCACCTCATTTTCTCTTTATTAACAAGAAGTCATAAGAGGGTTCGTTTTCATAGGATTCTTCTTTTTTTTTTTGCTTTTTTTCTGCAACAATTTTGTTCGTGTATATGCGTTCAAAACTATTTTAATTATATCAAACATGAAAATTTGCCAATTTTCAATCATATGTCTCGATATGAAGCATTGATTTAAGATAATATTTTTTTAATGTCTGATTCGAACTGATATTATGTGAAATTTCTACTTCGGGTTTTTATATAAGTTTGAGGAAGAGTATGTGTATGAGTAACCCTTTCTACAAATTGTACCAAACCAACTTCATTTTAAACAGCGGCGGTGATACAAATTAATTAATACAGATCAATAACTAGACGTCTATAGAATCGAGAGTACTCGTGCCCAAATCTATGCTGTTCTGTTTCTATCGGAAAGACATTTTTTTATGCTTGGTTGATTTTATTCATTTACCAGATGAAAATATCTCACTTCCTCGTTTGTTGTGCCCCCTTGCGTTCAACTGTGTGTTTTCCTCAACGTCATAGGCTTTTTGGCCAATAAAAGAATTCGTTATCTTTAATCACGCGGTAAGGCAGAGTCGTTAGAACGTCGGATATAATATTTGCGGCGTTTGTTTCCTCTGTGAGGTGGGAGCTTCAAATTCAACTTTGGAAACGGCACTGGATTGAAAGAACCGTTGGAACATGTTAAGTTGCTTTGAATGTTCGTTCCGGATCTTTACGCTCTGAGCTGAAACAGTGCCATGATCATCTTTTTCTTTGCAGGGTTGACAAAGTACCATATACTTGGTCGGTGGTATCGATTAATTCATCAGAACTGCTTTCTTGTGCCTAAACTAAGAACAATTATAGGCGGCGAGTTGAAAGAATAGTTAAAGCGTAGAAATTTGGGTTATTACTTCCAACTCATTACGTCCTGAGTTCAAATCCCCACTTTCATCCAAAGAATCTGACAGGTACTGGGGGTGATAGTATCGACTTACACCCTCGCTTCCTAACAAAATAACAGGTGTCCTACTCATAAATTAAAAACCATTAACTGAGGGAGATTGACAGAATCGTTAAAGCATTCGGAAAAAACGCTCTCCATTATTTCTTCCGTTTCTGTTCATTCCGGCTAGAGTCAACGTTCCCTTTCATCCTTTCAGGGTCTATAAAGTAAGTACCAGAAATGTACTGTAATCGACTAGCATCTTCACCCAACTTTCAGGTCTCGCAGAAAGAATTATTATTGCAAACACAGCGACCTTACAGAATCAGATGTTCACAACTCCCTCAAATTGAAGGGCATCGTGAACATTGTATAATAATTCAGTTATTATAAATATTACAATTACAAACAGTATGATTAAAGTTATGATCATTTGTGAATTTATCACGAGCATTAGTGCGTCTTTCTATATTAGTTTATATTCTGTTGTAGATAGATTTTAAAATGTTCAAGCCCTCTACAGAATGTAAGCGAAATGTACGTGACTTGTTGTCCGAACTCATACCTCTTCAACCAAGAGACAGGATGTTTATTATTTTCTGAGTGAAAGCTATTGTTGATAAGAATTATAAAAATATAGCTCATACACTGACGTTAATGAATGTGAACCACTTATTTATTTAAGTGTTATTAGGACCAAGTACCAAAGCATTGGTCCTATTAAGACCAAGTATCAAAGCATTTGTCCTATTAGGACCAAGCATCAAAGCATTCGTCCTATTAGAACCAAGCATCAAAGCATTTGTCCTATTAGGACCGAGTATCAAATTATTTGTCCTATTATAACCAAGTATCAAAGCATTTGTCCTATTAGGACTAAGTATCAAAGTATTTATTCTATTAGAATGAAGTAACACAATTTCCCAATTATATAAATACAGCCACACTATTTTGGTATTTCTTTAAGAAATTAATCTAATTAATTCATTGAACAATTAAAAATCAGCAAGCTTTTTACTTAGATTAGTTTACTCTCTTTCAAACATTGTTGGTAAAGGTTTTCAATTACTATTTGAAGTGCCCCAGAAATTAGGGCATCTAAATAGGTAGCCCTTGAGTAATATTATCTTTAATTTTTGGCACAAGGCCAGCAATTTGGGGGAGGGGTTAAGTCGATTATATCGACCTCAGTGCTCCACTGGTACTTAATTTATCGACGCCGAAATGATGAAAGGCAAAGTTAACCTCAACGAAATTTGAACTCAGGACATGAGGACGGACGAAACGCCACTATGTATTTTGCCTGGGGTGCTAACGACTCTGCCAACTGCCTGCCCTATTCTTGATTAATATTATTAAAAAAATCAATGGTTTCTAATTTCAACACACATCCAGCAATTTTGTGCGATGTTGAGGTTAGTTGATACGATCCAATCGTATGGGTATTACTTTACTTCATCAACCCGAAAGAATGAAAGAAAAACTTTGATCCTCGGTGGGATCTGAACTTAAAATATAAAAACCCGGAAGAAATGTTACAATACATTTTTTCCGACAGTCTAACGATTCTGCCAACTTCAATCCACGCTTTTTAATTTAAGCGCTCAGCAATTTCAAGGGGAGGGGTTAAGTCGATAGTATCAACCCAAGTACTTGACTGGTACTTTATTTCTTCGATCCCAGGAGAATGAAATAAAACAAATGTAACGTCGGAAGTATTTGCCATAAGTGCGTAGAGAGCCGAAAGACATACGGAAAATCATATTCTTGATGTTGTGACAGTTCCCTGAATTCACGACCGAATTTTAATTATAATTATTTCATTTATTTTCCACAAGAACACATTTGTGCAAAATACGTTACAAGATCTATTCATAAGACCTATTATTATGGAAAAATAGATATACAAAAATTACCGATACTTCAAGGACATCAAATTTTTAAGGCTATTTTGGGAATTTTTAATTATACGAAATAATTACATAACTATCTAAAACATTTTCGAAACAAAATGTTTGATTTAATGTAGCTAAAAAGAAACATAAGAAAAGTCGATTCTAAGTTGAGTTCCACGACTTTGATCCTCTCCTACTCTTCATACTGGTGTCTGGTGCATCCAAAAGTGCCATTCCATATTTGGGTTGAAAGCAATAAAGTTTACATTCTCCGGGGCACAATCCCTCAGACATGCATAGCATTTTAAAGTGTTCTTCATCAAGGCCCTATCCTTTCAGGATGACTGTAGCTTTATCATAAAATAATATGAGCTTTGCTCCCGGATAACTGTAAACGGAAATACTCCGAATGTGAATGTGTCATACGGTTTTTCTTGGATTCCAAGTTTCTTTTTTTTTCCCACAGTATTTTATTTCTTTTCTGATTGTCCTTGACAACTTACAACTCTTCGCCTGTTTCCACTTAATTTCCATGATGTGAAAAGGCGATGGAGTGGTACTAGCAATGATGTAAATGATACTTCTGCTTCTTGGTCGTCAACTGTTATGCCTTATCTTTAAGTCCATTCTAGGAACGCGGTCGGAGTGATCCAGCGATCTCTTCCGCTAATGCTGGACTTGCGACCAGTGGTAACCTGAGAACTACAGCCTGTTGTTGTTACAGTCTTTGCTGCTATTCTCTATCGACTTCAACTCTGGTTGCTGGAAACTACATCATAGCACATACCAGCCAGTATTCAAATACTCTTTTAAAGGCAAATGAAAAAGAATCTGTAATCTACCAAGAAAATCTAATTTACCATATCTTCTCTCAGAACTCGACAGTAGTCTCAGATGGAGAAGCATTTGTCTTTGTGGAATACATCGTGTTTTTTTTTTTCATGCTAGTCAACTCTCTCTTAATAACATTAACAAAAACTGGCATTTTCTTCTTTAAAATTTTGGCTGATACTACTTACGTATGTTACGGTTCAAAGATTTGTGTTACCAAGTGTATTAGCCTGTGAAAATGTCACTTATTCACTTTGCTGTATATTTTTAAAAGTACAAAATTCTATGCAATCCTGTTTGTTTCTCTATTTTTCATCCGTTGAAAATTTAGGAAAGTATCCTACATTGGTTGCCATGCTCAAATGGGGGAGGGGGTAGTTTTCCGTGGTAAATTAAAGATTCTTTTCTCTCAAACGAGGAAAATAAATACAAGAAGCTAAATTTCTAATTTTCTGTACAGACGTTCTTCAAAGAAATAGAAATTATTTCCCCCACTAAAAGACTACAATTCTGAGATCAAATACATCTGGTTACAAAAGAAACAAACAACTGTAACATCAACAACAGAAATAATGATAATAATAATAATAATAATAATAATAATAATAATAATAATAATAATAATAATAATATTGTAATTACTACTACTACTACTACTACTACTACTACTACAGTGAAAAGAATTATTATTATTTCTGATTTAGGTACAAGACCAACAATTTTGCGGGGAGGGATTTGTTGATACCATCGAATCAATCAATTGACTAGCACTTTATTGATACCGCAAAAGCAAACTTGACTCCAGCTGCAATTGAATTCAGAGCTAAAGTGCCGGAAGAAATAGCCCAGATATTTTGTTCGACGCTTTAGCGATACTGTTAGCTCGCCTCATAATAAGAATTGTGATCGATTCCCTTCCTATATCCCATAAGAAAAGTGTCGCACTCAACGGTGTCTGCAATCACGTACTTTGTCAACTGTACACTGGCTCCAAACACATATGTGTGTGTTATTTAAGAGAGAGAGAGAGAGAGAGAGAGAGAGAGAGAGAGAGAG
This sequence comes from Octopus bimaculoides, assembly GCF_046866305.1. Lineage (NCBI taxonomy): Eukaryota > Metazoa > Mollusca > Cephalopoda > Octopoda > Octopodidae > Octopus > Octopus bimaculoides. Next base: position 77,969,813 of record NC_142936.1, on the reverse strand, counting down.
AAAGAGAGAGAGAGAGAAAGAGAGAGAGAGAGATAACAATGTTTCTTCTTAGGAACATGGAAGATAGATAATAAAATACAGACCTTGTTATTCTCGATCATTAAACGTAGACCTTAAAAATTCAGTTACAACCGAAAATTAACCAGAAGACATTTTTTTCAAGATAATACTGTACTAATTAACCTTATAATTAGATTTTCATCCAGCTAGCCGAAACGTTAGCACGCCGGGTGAAATGCCTATACGTATTTTGTCTGTCTTTACGTTCTGAGTTCAAATTCGGCTGAATTCCATTTTGCCTTTCATCTTTTCGGGGTCGATAAATTAAGTACAAGTTGCGAACTGGGGTCGATCTAAACGACTGACCAGTCGAGGACCTCTCCCACAAAATTTCGGGCCTTGCGCCAAGAGTAGGAAAAAAATATTCACCATTTTGCTTTAGCACAAAGCTTTAAAGTGATAACATTGAAGCATGGACGGGAAAATGAAACCTATCCAGCTTGCGATAGCTAGGAGATAATTTTTAGAACAACTTCCGTAAACCAAAATTTAAAGCATTAACTTTATTTGTTCACTATTGTTAAAATCTTAATATGACTTCCAGAATTATTTTCTGGTTTACCTTTTCTGGTTTACCTTTAAGAAAGGTAAACATGTTTTAATGTTAGTTTCTAATACAGGGGATGTGTGTCCATGCATTAGAATATTTCTAACTGAATATTATGCTGTATTATTTTATTTTCTGACCATAGCAGCAGTTCCTTTCACTTACGCATTTGATATCTTTGAAAGGTAAAATATTAACACTGTTTTATTTAATAATATAGGTATTATTAAATTAATTCAAACAGGAGTTAATCAATTATGTTAATAAATATGTTCTTTCCAACTTGGCACCTTGACCCAAATATTTGTTTTATCGACTACTACATTTTTATGTTGACACATTTTACCGAGAGACAATGTAATACAAAAAGTCTTTGACAAGCATAAAAAATACCTTATCCACCTATGCGTCAGTTATCATACGGGCTCTGCACAAATTTAGTCTACCAAATTTCTATCATATGTTTTGAAAACCAGAGAAACGCTTGCACACGTCTCTGGGAAAATAAGGCATTTGCCTAAATTTGATTCGTAACTATACGCGTAAGCAAAGGTCGTAGTCAAGCTGCCATGCTTGCAGCTCCATAATTTTAAATGCAAATCTTTTACTCGATAGCATTTGGTTTAATGCAAGTTACCTAAATGTAGAGAGTAGAAATGATACATAATAACTCCTTGTGTCTTGAATATTTTTATAAATAAGAACAACAGTGTGATGGCCTGTTTTGTGGAAAAGTAATTTTTAAACAAAACATCCATTTCTTCGTATCATTTCACGCTTCACTAAATTTATTCAGCAGCCAACCAGTCGAAAGGAGTTAATTACTAGGAAGTAATTCACGTCTCGCTTCTTCGAACGATAAGCATGTTTCATCATTTAAACAATTCTAAATTGTAAACAATCTAATTTCATTCAGTAGAGCGGGGTGCTAAATATTATATAAATACAGCACAGCTCCTTTAAGCTCAGAGTACACATCTGCCTTGGGGCCATGATAGCTGTGATAGTATAAATTATATAAGATTAGCAAGCAAGCGTGGGAGTACTTTACTTGGGGGTAAATGACACAGATAACAATCTTTCTTGTGATAATCCAGAACTTCTCACCTTCTTGCTCCTCTTTCCACGTTTGTTTTCTCGCGCCCTCTGCGCATGTGTGAGCACACACATACACAGAACTGTAGCATCTTTTCAACTCCATAATACGCATTTTACACCGAACCTTATAGGCATAGACACAGAGGAGAGACAGTGTAAATGGCACCGAGCAAAGGAATGAAGTGCCTCGAAATATCTCTGGCCTATAATTTAAAGAGGGAATCACAAGAGTGTTTTGCTCTGGAGTGCTAGGATCCCTTACTACGTCACTGCTAAACTTAATGGAATAATGAAAGGGTTTGCAAACACGCCACATATCAACGCTCAAGTATGACAACCTTATTTAATATGGTATCATTCTCTTCCCAGACAAACGCGAGCGCCGCGCACGCACGCATACAAAAAGACAAGCACACAAAACAACAGCAATTGCAAAAAAAGTGTAAAGGCAATGAACTACACAACTATCTGAAAGCATCATATCCGTATCGTGTCGCGTTGCATAACTGAGACACTTAATTGTCAAAGAAGGTCCACGGCATCTACTTAAATGAAGAGGTCACCATACCACAAAAGTAAACAATAAAACTGAACAATGTTAGGAAAGGCAACTGAGACTCATATATTCATCACACTTACTCGTGGCATCATTGAATTACATCAATGTACGATCGAGTACTATGAAAGAGATAAGAGTATTAAAAGTGATATATGTCTAAGTTACGTGGTTAAGGATGGGCTAGAATTGATTACAAACCCTTCTTTCTAAGACACAGAGACGTTAGTCTTGTCTCCTCTTTTGTGAGTTAAAAATCGTTCTGCAGTCACTGACTGGAGATTTGAAGGCCATTCATACTATAGACTTGTTCAAAAATCGCAAACAGCCATAAGTATGACAGAAAGACCGGTTTATGCTCATATGATGAGTGATACATAAATATAAGGCGCCAAGAATTATTAGAAGCCATGATGTTTGAAGAGCTAGACGACAATAGTTATCATGTATCACTGCTCAGTAAAACAATGAAACATTAAGCCTTTGTCATATTGCAGATTTCAAGGACAATGTGATATAAATCTAGCTAACCATTAGTTCCTCTATGATGAGCGATGTTATAATTTTACTGGGCATAAGCAACATAACGTTATATCGGCAGAAACATCATTATACTTAACAGGAAGAAGTATGTTATTTTTGTAGACTTATTGAGGTTCTTTGGTGCCTACTAACGGAAACATTTGACACACAAAGACACATACATATATATATATATGTGTGCATGTGTGTGTGCATGTGTGTGTGTGTGTGTGTGTGTGTGTGTGTGTGTGTGTGTGTGTGTGTACGCATGTAAGATTACCTGTGTCGTTGTTTCTCGGATTTGGGGATGGAATTATCACACTGTTATAAGTGCTGAGTGGGTCCTTGCTTCGCGCAGAATCCATAGAACGTCGAATGCATTTTCGTTTCTTCCAGAAGCTGGAAATAGCTGGTATTTTTCCGCGTCCAAGCTTAGTTTGATATTTATCATACCATTTATTGCTGGAACATTAACATTTGAAAATAATAAACAAAAATTCATATTTAATTAAACAAAATATCAACCATGTTACATTAAAGGTTTCACAACTTCAAATATATGATCACACACACACACACAGACACACACACACAAATATAATGATACATACACTGACGCTAAAACATACACACACAACTAAACTGACTTTTGTCTTCTCTGATGATATGATACTTGAAAGAATATGACCAATTTGTAAACGTAACATTAAACCAAATAAACCTACTGCCCCTTTAATAACAATTTATCTGACTGGACTTCTTGGATCGTAGACACATACATACACACACACATACACGCACACACACAAACACACACACAAACACACACACAAACACACACACAAACACACACACTTACATATATACATATAATATATATATATATATATAGACACACACACACACACACACACACACACACACACACACACACACATATATATATATATATATATATATATATGTATGTATATATATTGCTGCATTACATACAAGCACATATATATCAGGTCATCCCATAAGTTCCCAGATGTTACAGATAGGAAAATAGCCAAAGTAAATCCAAGAGCTTACAGAAGATATAGTTATCAATAGTAATGGTTAAAATATTAACGCAAGGCCAGCAATTTCAAGGCGGGGAGTTAAGTCGATTATATTGACCCTACTGTTCAACTGGCACTTACTTTATCGACCCTGAAAGATGAAAGGCAAAATCAACCTTGGTGGAATTTGAACTCAATGTGTAAGGACGGGCGAAATGCCGCTAAGCATCTTGCGCGGCGTGCCAACGATTCTGCCAGCACATCGCCTTAAGTATTGAAAAAATATTTACTGCAGTAAATACCAGTTTTGGCATTACGCCGAACTACTGTAATTAATAGTGGGTCGGAATTTTGATACAAGACCAGCATTTGTTTAGCTGATAATATCGATATCAGTATTTGTCTGGTATTTTAATTTTATCGATCCAGAAGTTTGAAAGGCAAAGTTCTCCTCGACAGACTTTGAAGTCAGAACATAAAGAAATACTGCTAGGCCTTTTGCTCGATGCCCTAACCATTCTGTCAGCCCGCCGTTTTTATCTATTTTAATAATAGCTTCTAACCTACCATACATTTTCAGCGTAGATGGTACTGCTAATATAATCACCCACAGAACCTGCCTAATATTTTTTTGTCACCTAAATGGCCGACAGAAAAAAATTGACCTTGGTGAGATGATTTGAACTCTAGCAATAAGATGAGGCCTGCTAAAATTTAAAATGCATTTTGTTCAATGTGCTACCGATTTTGCCTTATCGATTTCTGAATTTAAAACGCCAACTGCGATCTAAGCGAGACTAGAATTCACTGACGTATTATGAAGAAAGTTTCTTCGATAATATATCGACAATATGATATAAACTTACCAGGTAATACCGACAACGATAATTATCGTAAGTATTATAAACATTAGAACAGCCATAGCTGAAGACACGGCAAGTTTTATCGTCAACGAAGCTTCGGCACTCACTAAATCTGTAAAGAGAAAAATAAATCATTGCATAAATTACAAGAATATATACAATTTTGCGTTCTGGAGCTGAACGTAGAAATTTGGGTAAATTTAAGAATACAGTGAAGAAAATATACACTTAAAGATATTTTAGATTATCTGCACAGTATTAATTCTCACACCTCCGTCTGCCGATGAGAAACAGGATGCATTGCAATGGTTTCTTGTTTCATCTCCCTTGATGAATGAGTTTTTTTTAGCCGTTGTTGTTGCTTTTGTTTTGTTGTGTGGTTTTTAATTATGTATTAGCAACAGAAGGACAGTCACCATAGAATATTTAGCACCTCCAAGATTTGTGCAGGGTAGAAATTTTCAGAGAAGACATGACATTATAAGACATTGCGATACTTGCAATAGTGCCGCCTACTCCAAGAAATAGGTGGAGGTCTTAAGCTAGATAATGGCCTAAGTCAACCATCCCAAAATAGGAATCGGATATGAGCAACAAGCAAACACAGAGTTTCGTTTCTCTTACGCAGAACTTCCTTTGCAAAATGGTTTTGGTCGACCCAGGGCTATAGTAAAAGTCTAGAACCCCGAGTCGACCAAAGGTGCTGTGCAATGGAGACGAACACGAAACGAAGCTGTTGTTCAATTCAGAAAACAAAGAGCTGAAATCAGTCAAGTCAGTCGTTGGGGTGAGATTTTTTATTAACTTCAAAAAGTTAAAACAAATTTGACCTCGGTTCAATTTGAACTCACAGCAAAAGTTTTGGAACAAATACAAAATATTCTATATAAAAGACTAACAAGCAAATTAAAACACAAAACGAAATCCATGTCTATATAAGTGTGTCCGTGCGCCTTTTTATTTGTAACTCGCAACAGGTTGACATAGTGTTGATTTGTTTACGTTCCTGTAATTTGGTTTTCAGCAGAAGAGAACGATACAATAAGCACCAGACTTTAAAAAATAAGTATTAGGGTCGATTTTTCCACTAAAACCCTTCAAGTCGACGCTCCAGCATGCTCGCAGTCCAAAGACTGAAACAGATAATATATAAAGATATATATATATATATATATATATATATATATATATATATATACTCTAAATGGATGTCTTATAAAACTATTCCGCACATACAATAAGAGCCATACCAACAATCCAACACTCCTCCATCATCATCAGCTGTCCCACGGATATCTCTATGGGTTCGACACCTGGGCAGTACCATCCAATCCGGCGGTGTCAACACCACTAAAATAAGCATGCATGACTTATTATTCCATGTAATCTACCATTTCTTTTGAAATGACAAAGTGTGATTTGAGGAGACCTGTCTACCTTTTCTAGTAGTTCGGTGGAGCACGTACAAGCCTCCAACATTTGTTTGTGAATATGTTGAAGTTGCCGTGATTTACTGGTATCTTAAAGCTGTATGTTTTTTCCTGAATGTGACTGAAAATTGGCTTACTTGGTATTTGTATTAATTTTCTGTTGAGCCAGCCTTGCGCAGTAGCCTGGAGATGGATAAGCTCAAACCAAGCCTGCAATCGCTTCGAAACTCACATAAAGAAAATATATACACTGCTGACACGTCAACAACACATAAAGAGCGACAAGATATTTTCATTCCAGTATTTTGTTTAATGCAGCACTGTCATATCAGCCGTTAAACGAGAGCTCAAGGCCTCCTATTTTGTAGTCTTCAGTTGTCTAAGTTTCTTAAGAGCACAAGTAATAGTTGCTTGAGAAAATACGAAGGAAGAAAAGATTAACATTCTCACAATTTTATGGAGTTATGTGAGTTTTTCTGTTTTATACCTTATATGTGTGTGTATATGTATGTATATATATATATATATGTGTATATGTATATATGGAAAAAAAATCAAGGTACAAAATGCTAAAATAATTTTATAAAAAAACCTTTCAGTACCAATTTCAGTCATTGAGACTTTTTCAACTGTAAGTATGGAAAACAATTAAATTTGGGAAAATTTAAAAAAGTTAAAACTTTTTAAAAACTTTATGTATATATGTATATACATGTGTGTATACGTATGTATATATGTATATACATATCTGTGTATATGTATGTATATATGTATATATATATGTATGTATATGTATGTATATATGTATGTATATGTATGTATGTATATATGTATGTATATGTATGTATATATATGTATGTATATGTATGTATATATATGTATGTATATGTATGTATATATATGTATATATATGTATGTATATGTATGTATATATATGTATGTATATGTATGTATATATATGTATGTATATGTATGTATATATGTATATGTATGTATATATGTATATTCGTATATGTGTGTGTATATGTATGTATATGTATATATATGTTTGTGTATATGTATGTATATGTGTAAGTATATGTATATATGTGCAAAATATAAGAACTTATGTTATTGGAACTCTGATCTAGAGAATGTTTATATATTGAGAAACAGTTTCGTAGCCAGTATTTCTTGCAAAACGTAAAATGGCAACGCTTCGGTTACAAACACTATAGCTCAGGGACGTAACGAATACAGTACTAAATGTGTTTGTTCTAATTATAAATTTGTTGTTAAATATCAAATAAGGATGACACCATATTGGATCAGGATACGTTCGATTTTTGTGGTGAGCGTTGTAAAGTTAGTGTCAATATACCCTCCAAACTTAAATTGCGATCCGATTTCAGATCCTAGTAGAATACAACACTATAGCACAGGTGTAATCGAAACTAATAACTGCCTACCTACGCCGATAATAGCAAACAAATTTATCTAAGTCACAGAACATTAAAACTAACAATCTAAGGTAATTAGTTCGATGCTCAAAAATATCTACTAACTTGCTGTGGCCTGTTATTAGGGAAGAATTAAATAATACACGAAATACAGTGACGTTTTCTGTATATTATTAAAGACAGAACCAATTTCCGCTCCTATCAGCGTATAATTAACATAGCATAGTGAACGATATATCTTAAAAGAATACTTACATTCATACACAATGTATGTGTATGTATTTATATATATAAATATTCATATATATATATATATATATATATGTGTGTATATATATATATATATATATGTGTGTATGTGTGTGTGTGTGTGTGTGTGTGTGTGTGTGTGTGTGTGTGTGTGTGTGTGTGTACATATATATGTATATATATATATACAGAGAGAGAGAGTGTGTGTGTGTGTGTGTGTGTGTGTGTGTGTGTGTGTGTGTGTGTGTGTGTGTGTGTGTGTGTGTGTGTGTGTGTGTGTGTGTGTGTGTGTGTGTGTGTGTGTGTGTGTGTGTGTGTGTGTGTGTGTGTGTGTGTGTGTGTGTGTGTGTGTGTGTGTGTGTGTGTGTGTGTGTGTGTGTGTGTGTGTGTGTGTGTGACTTGTAGTTACGTATAAATTATCTGGAAATAACTTATCGTGTCTCTACAATTTTAGTCAATAGTCATTTGTAAATATTTAGCCAATAGCCAATCTGTTAAGCGGTGGTAGTGTGCTGATAGTATATGTAATGTTTGTGTTAGAGTTGTGTTCCTTAACAAGGAGTCATCTCAGCGGTGTAACAAGTTTCATATCTCATTGGGTTGTAATGGCATCTCTGAATTAGTCAGACTCTTGCACGTTGATTATTCTTTAACTTTTCTTGTTTCAGTCAACAGACTGAAAATAAAAGTTAAGGGAAATAAAACCACGGATATTAGGTGTACACAAAACGGATAGTGTTTTTATCAACTGAGCGATAATCCTGCTGCTTTAAACTGTCATATACTTCACCAGCATCTACTACCAAATCACGACCAAATAAACCCGGCCATTGACAAAAGTGTGTCTTGGTCAAAGTAGGGTTTAAGGGGATTACTGGACATTAAAAATAAGAAATTGTTACAATGTATCAACTTACCCCAGGCATGTAACAACTTACTCTTTCTATTTTAGTTTAACATACCATGTCTAGAAATTACAAAAGGAAGACTACAAGAGGGGATGCCCCTCCTCGTGTCATGGAAAGAGCCGCCAGGAAAGTTGTGGATGAAAAGAAATCATTATGGGATGTCGCCGTAGAACAGCACATAGTGGATGAAATAAACGAACGGAAATCCAAACCAAAGAAGGCAACTGGTACAGAAAAGGCAACAAAGGGGAAGGGAAAGTCAACTAAAACAGGTAAAGGCAAAGGGAAACAGCTTCGCAGCAAGCAAGTCGCCGATTGGAAATGCCTTGTCTGCTCAGATTGGTATTCCAATTCCTTTCCAGGTGAAGAATGGGTGTAATGCAAGATCTGTAAAGACTGGGCACACACTGACTGTTCCGATGGAGGGCAAGACTTTCTGTGTGATCTACGAGGTGTGAAGTTAATGGGTGACGATTTCGACTAGATGGCACATGTAGCAATGGGGAAATTGGCTGATGAGGACTCTCAGTATCACAGTTAGAATATGAGGTGGTTCAAAGCACAGTTAATTAATTAAAATAATACTTTCTAGACGCAAAAAGCAGGAGACGTATTCATTTAAAACTTGTTTGTTAACATAATTCCGAGTTATCGACAGTTGTAACAAAGTACCCCAGCAAGTGTCACAACGGGGAAAATTGTTACAGCTGACACCATCTCATTAATTAGAGCCTGTCTAATTAATGTTATGTAATTTCTGCTCATTTGCTGGTGATAACAATAAATAGAGATGTTTTACTTATTAGATTTGAAAAGAAACTTCAGCTGTGTTCATTCATGTGGGTGCCAAAGTTTTAAAAAAATGAAAAAATATAGCAACTAGACCCGGTCTCCCCTGCACATCATTCTTGTACATTCTACACACATTGGAGGTTTCAATAGCTCGCTGTACTAGTTTTAAATACATTCGTAAGTACAGTATTTTACAGAGATATTTTAGTAAATTTCTCGTACTTATCTTACGTCAAAAATAATTCCCTGGAATAGTAGCAATGCTACAATTACCATCTATGTTTCTCACATAAACTGTCTCTTCATACCTAGCTAGAAAGTGAATTTGAAATCACTTGACGCCCTCCAAATATGTAGTGAAAAAAAGCAATGTAATCTATATTCTACCATATGCTAATATGCTACTGAATCAATTATACTAACGAATACAGCTTCCTCTGATTCCATAGAAAAGGAAATGTGTAATAAACGGTTCAGTAAATCTGCGGATAATGTAGAAACCCTATAAGAAAATGAGTTATATAGTGCTCAGTGTGTACCGATTACTGAAAGCGCCTTTCTAGTAGATAAGTTAAGAATGGGCTCGGAAAACTAAAGCTTCATTGTCAGATTTAACAACAAATATTGCCAAGCGGTGAACGTGTTTACAAGATCAATTATCTAGGTTCACGAGTGGACATTTTCTAAAAGGATAAACGGCAAAATAAAACAAATTTTGAACGATGTAACGAAGCACATTCTGCGTAGTAGCACGGCCTTCTAGAAATACCAGAACAAGCCAACGTGTAAGATTTTACTAAGTTGGGGTACTTGCTAGAAATAATAGCCAAAATTCCTGCAAATTGAACCGTAACTTCTTAATAAAATACACATTGGAGTGGGTTGAATATACAAAAAGACTGAAATTCTCACTGGAACGCATTTCAACATGTCTGTTTGATAAGACTGGTTTGATGCTAAATAAGAGGGAAAATTTTGAAAAAAATTGATGAAAATTATATAAAGGAAAGCACATAAATGAAAGACGTGTTTTTTTTTTTTTTTTAAAGAACTGAATTTTCATTGGTGAAATGAGAATTTATTGTTCGACAGAGAGCTTTTGAACATAAAAAAGATATGTCAGAAATACTCAACCGGATGGTAGATTCGGAATCTATATTATTTCCAGTATATTTTATTTTATTGCTTTCTTTCTACTATTGTTAATTTTTTTGGTCAGGGTATTAATTCAGACTACGTCTGATAAACTCATCGCAAAGTAATTTCTGCTCCTTCGTGGGATAATAAGAAAAAGTTAAAAATACATAAAAGGATAAAAAAAAAAAAAAACAGGTTTTATTTTGGAAGTAACCTCGGCATTGTTAAATGGATTTTTAAAAATGCTATGTGAAATCAGATGGGAAGTTTGTTGTTCATTATATATATCTGTGAGAAAAAGTAAGCATATGAACAATCCTACTGCTACTGACTAAGTAGCTACATAGAAAGAGGATCATAAACAAAAGTGTTCTTGTCAGGACGACTCTTGTCAGAAATTTTCTACGGATTGTACCAACACCCTTTCGGATATGATACAAATACGTAATGATGATGATACTACTACTACTACTACTACTACTACTACTACTACTACTACTACTACTACTACTACTACTACTACTACTACTACTACTACTACTACTACTACTACTACTACTACTACTACTACTACTACTACTACTACTACTACTACTACTACTACTACTACTACTACTACTACTACTACTACTACTACTAATAATAATAATAATAATAATAATAATAATAATAATAATAATAATAATAATAATAATAATAATAAATGCCCTGATGCAGTACCAGGCAGTAGCTCTCATGGCTTTTGATCTTAACCGTTTCGAAGTGTTATGTACATTGTTTTGTCTTGGTATAAAAAATGGGCTACAGCAAATATTCTGCTTAATACCACAGATTTGCTTGTCAGTTGTTTGACATTAACCAGTTGAGCACGGTGTGTGCATCTCTGATCATGAGCAGAAGTAGTGGGGGACCATCATAGCCATGTGTTGAGAGGAATTCTTTGGGGTTTGGATAATTCACATTTTGAAACATGGGTGTTTCATTCAACAACCGTAAACAACCTTTATTCGGGTACCTTTTGAGCGGGATGGGCTACACAACTTGCAGAAAATTCTAACTGGGTCCCATCTGAAAGGCCATGCGCTGTTTATTTTGATATGAGATCAGCATGTCACGCACATATGGTTCTGATGCATGTGCCTGTTATACCCTTATGAAAACGTTGCGGCAGAACGTTGTAGCAGACCGCTACGGCAGACCGTTACGGCAGAACGTTGCGGCATTTCGCTCGGTGTGCTAGGGATTCTGCCTGCTTACCGCCTTAATAATAATAATCCTTTCTATTATAGGCACAATGCCTATTTTTTTTGGGGGGGGGGGGTAGGAAACTAGCCGATTACATCGAACCCCGTGTTTCAGTGGAATTGAATTTATTGACCCCGAAAGGAAGAAAGGCAAAGTCGACCTCGGTGGAATTTGAACTCAAAACGTTGCGGCCGACGAAATACCGCCTAGCATTTTGCCCAGTGTGCTAACGATTCTGCCACCTCGGCACCTTATTAATAATAATAATAATAATAATAATAATAATAATAATAATAATAACAATAATAATTAGAAGGAGAATAGGAGAAGGAAGAATATATGTATGTATATCGTGTGTGTGTGTGCATATAAATACTTTAAGAAGAGTTTCAAAGTTTTGCACAAAGCCAATAAATGGTGACGAAGACAATGGGTAAGAAAAGAGAAACACCGGCATTCTTGGCTAAATAAGGTCTTCACCTACGTAAGGTGTTATCTGTTTGATGGGATATGAAAGGTTTAGTGCACTTTGAACTTCTACACCTAAACCAAACAATAACAAGGGATATCTACTGCGAGCAGCCTGAGCGACATACGTCAGCGCTAGAAGAAAAACGACCATCTTTGGTTTCAAGACGAAAGGTGTTCTTCCATCAGGATAATGCTCGGTCTCATACAGCGAGGATGACATTCCAAAGGCTGGTGCAGTTTGAATGGGAAACGATGTCCCACCCACCATATTCGCTTGGCATTGCCCCATCTGATTATCATTTATTCCGCAGTCTTCAAAATCACTTAGACGGAAAAAGTATGAATTCCGTAGATGAGGTCAGAACAGTACTGAAGGAATGTTTTTCGTCAAAGACAAGTGAATTTTGGAATAAGAGCCATGCAAGGCTACCAGATAGATGGAAGGGCATTGTAAAAAATGAAAAGGAGTATATTTTAGATAAAAAAAACTTTGTTTATCTTTTAATTCTGAAATATAAAAGAAGTATAAAAAAAATCAACCACATTATTCATGGGATAACCCAATAGAAATATCAAGCGAAACATCCTCCATTTGTTGGGAAGTATACCACTATAAAAGGAACATTAATAGTTTGGGTTGTTTGAGAAGTGATTATAACTGATGAATCATACTTTTGGATGTCTTAGCTATGATTTAAAGTAACCGACATCATTTTAGATGTCTTAAAAGTGTCTCGATATGAGCATCATGATTTGGCTCATAATACATAACTAGAACTGAATATCATTATTTGAATTATATCAGAGATATTACACAGTTCTCTTCGGGTTTGGGGCCGTGATAGAGTAATTAAGACTAACCGTCAGAGTCTAGGTTGTGTCGAAAGTATTGCAAACTGACCATCATAGATTGTATGGTGCTAAAAGTGAATAAAGATAACCAACATGGTTTGGATAGTAATAAATGTACCACAAAACCTCATGATTTGGGTCGAGTATAAAGTGATTAAAACTGACTTCTATGTTTTGAGTATGTTGGAAATGATTAAACTAGTCATCGTAGCATATGATGGAAGAAATTTGACAAAAAAGATAATAAATATGGTTGCCATACTTCTAGAAGGGATTAAAATTAAGCATCATGGTTTACATTGTGCAGTCCTAGAAGTGGTTAAATCTCTCATAATTTGGCTACGTCGCTTGGAATTGTCTAAACCTGATCACTGTGATATGTGACACGAAAGAAGTGGCTGATACTGACAAATAAAGACTGGAACAAACTAAACTAACAGCTTTTGTTTGGGTACCATTAAAAACGTCCTGAAGACGTAAAAATTATTAGATCGCGTTAGAAGTCTATGATGCTACATCAAACATCATTTTGGTCGCGGTATATATAACTAAGACAACTAAAACTGACAAATCATCGTCTCAGTTATGCTGCATGTAATTTAACCGTTTAGATATCAAATTTCCGTATTGAGGTGATCCAAATTAAAATCTTCCAATAAATTTTCGTGTTAATTTGAGTTCCAAGAGCCAGCTTGATACTAACACGGTTATTTTCCTAAATTCATATTTTAAATAATATTTCTCAAATAAAGATTTTTTAACTGAAATATGATAGCACAAGTGTTAAAAGGATTGAAAAATAACTTTTACGGCTTGCTTCCAGTCAGAAATATCTAAACTTAACATAACACTCTCTGAGTCAGAATTTTGTGGATCTGGACTGATTAAAACTGACTAAAAGCCCTCGACAGAAACAAGAAGGCTTTCTATCCGTTTGGGACACGAACTCACATCCCTTTTTTAACGCAACTAAATGTGTTACCGTTACCCCTTTATAAGACTAATTTCCTTAGTCGTTGCACGTTGAACACCATAGGCTTTAATGTTATATAAGTACCTTTATAATTATTTACAGAATTGTAAATCACGGCACTGTATAACAAAACCATTCGCACCGATACACACACACACACACACACACACACACACACACATACATATATGTGAATTGAACGCAGTAAGCCGGGCAGAATCGTTATCACACCGGGCAAAATGCTTAGCGGGATTTCGTCCGTCTTTACGTTCAGAGTTCAAATTTTGGCGTTTAGGACTTTGCTTTTTATCCCTTCGGAGTCGATAAAATAGGTACAGCACTGGGGTCGACGTAATTGACTTGCTCCCTCCCACGAACTTGCTGCATTTGTGCCAAAATATAAAACCAATGTTTGTTGTTATGTATAATTACAACTGTGAACAGATATATTCTTTGATAATCTTGAATTTTTTAATTAAAGTTAAAAGAATCATCTCTGCTGAATTGTCAATGCAATTAACTCATTTGTCCATTTAACTCAGGTAAAATTACGAATGCATAAAATGGACCAGCTCGGTCCAGATTAGGATTATATTATTTATATTTTTAACTGATAAGTTAACAAATATTATCATGTATCGACGTACATACGATAACAAACCTACTTTAATTCATTATAATTTGCCATAGAGGCAGAACACACCTACTGATAGATACTTCCAAGCATTCAGTTAAATTTCAATATCTTTAGGTAATTATTTTACTCAAATATATTTCAAGTGTATTCTTTCTTTGCAGTATTTTGTGTCTGAGATTTTTTTCTTTGTTGCTGTCCTACATTTCCATTGGTTTTATTTCGTCTCTCGTTTCTCTCTCTCTCTCTCTCTCTCTCTCTCTCTCTCTCTCTCTCTCTCTCTCTCTCTCTCGTTTCTCTCTCTCTCTCTCTCTCTCGTTTCTCTCTCTCCCCATCTCTCTCTCTCTTTTCTCTCTCTCCCCCTCTCTCTCTCTCTTTCTCTCTCACACACAGTAATTTCTCCTCTCTCTGTGGAATGTTTTCTTAAATTGTAACCTTTAACACTCCCCGTTGGTGTGAGATACAAACCACTACGTTTGACTCATACCCTACTACAAAACAGAGCTTATATTTCACTTGATATTTGCTCTAAATTTTATATATAAAATTCTTTTTCTGCAGTTCAGTCTGAATATATTTCAACTAAATCGTAGTATACCTCCTTTGATGTATTCACTTTAGGTATTTTGTGCATTAACTTAACATTTTCAAGCACCGAAAAGGAATATTTAAGCGTTGCTTAATTTCAACTTCTCCGCTGCAAAAATTTCACTTCATGCATCATCATTCACCAATTGTAAACATTGTATTTTTCATAGATTCTTCATAAGAGAGAAAATCAACAAAATGAAGTGTCTATAGACCGATAAGTCGGTTCATGAAACATCAAAAGGATTGGTTACATTTACAAGGGTGTACTAATCATTTTAGCTTTTTGACTGCTTTCAATTTAGTGATTTGGTTAGATTTGGTTATAAACTTCCAGTAACACGTAGAGTACACTAGTGATAGGTTCAATAAATAAATACATCGATGTACTGAAGGACGGTGCAGACACATGACAACTACCTACATTGAAGAGACTGAACGCAGGATAGGTGAGTGTATAGGTGAACATTGGCGAGAGATCAAAGAAGGGAAAAGCTCGTCAGTGCTCTAACAACATGCCCAGGCAGAACATGCAGGCTTGATTAGTAGCATAGAGGTTAAGTTATTATCGGCACTTAGAACTGACACAGCACTTAGACAGATCACAGAGGCTATAAACATAGCAGTAGACAGACCGCGCCTCAATAGAAAACAGGAATTGAACAGTAACACCCACCAAGACACCGCACCACATAATTAAGAGAGAAGGGATGAGAATACAGAGGAAAAACAAAGAAAACATTCGTAAATGATATACCGAAATATACAGGGTAATACACACACAACAGACATATATGCATTTACCTGTGATACTTATGAGAAATAGAGATAGATGGATAAATAAATAAATAAATACATATATAGATACATAAACAAATATATAAATATACTTGTCACATACTTGGGATAAATATAAGATATAGAGATAGATAGAATAAATAAATAAATCTATATAATGGGCATGGATACATACAACATACGAAGCAAACCCGTACACACACAGAAACACACACAAGAAATTTCATAAACGGTCACAACAATGTCAACAACACGACTAACAACGACAGCAGCAGGGGTGGTGACAACGATCGCAATAACAACAGCAACTACCACGATGACAACACTGTGGGCAAACACATTACAGGAACTACACCATATTTTCGGGTCTTAGTACAGCTGCATCACAATGGGCTGAAAGGATGGGGCTGCTGAGGGGAAGGCCACGCCGCTGCTAAAAACTATGACACACACACTCACACACACACACACACACACACACACACACACACACACACACACACACACACACACACACACACATACACACACACACACACAAACAAACAAACAAGTACATAACCGCATGTGCACATAAGGATACACACCTTAGAAGAACAAAATGGAGTAAGTGGAGCAAGAATACATACGAAAAAGAAAAGCGTCACTGAAGAGATCACAGATGTGTGACGAAAGATTTCAGGACAATGGACATGAGTTAAAATAATGAAATAAGAACAGTAATAAACGAGTTAAGAAAACATGTGCGTGTGTTTATTTGGCAAAAAAAATGACTATTACGAAATACATTGTGAGTTAAAACAAACTTCGGTTTTCTCCCATGCAGAACAATTAATATCTATTGCACCTAGCTGTAGGGAATATGTACTAGGTTATCAGGCAATGTCACCTGTCTTGAACAAGACTAAAGTCGTCTTATTCAGGGTGGTGAAAAGTGGTACGAGTCCAATGTATAGTAAACTACTTTTCTTTAAAATCTAAGTACTTTTGCATTCTATATGAGTAAAGAGTGGAGGCGCAATGGCCCAGTGGTTAGGGCAGCGGACTCTCGGTCATAGGATCGCGGTTTTGATTCCCAGACCGGGCGTTGTGAGTGTTTATTGAACGAAAATATCTAAAGCTCCACGAGGCTCCGGCAGGGGATGGTGGTGAACCCTGCTGCACTCTTTCACCACAACTTTCTCTCACTCTTACTTCCTGTTTCTGTTGTGCCTGTAATTCAAAGGGCCAGCCTTGTCACACTCTGTGTCACGCTGAATATACCCCGAGAACTACGTTAAGGGTACACGTGTCTGCGGAGTGCTCAGCCACTTGCACGTTAATTTCACGAGCTGGCTTTTCCATTGATCGGATCAACTAGAACCCTCGACGTCGTAAGCGACGGAGTGCCAACAACATGAGCAAAGTGCTCCAGGTATGGAAAAGCACCGTAAAATCTAGTTTCTCCTTTCTTTGAAGTAAACCTGAAGTTTTACTGTTCTATTTTAAATAATATAAAATCACTAGCTTACACATACTATGAATGTTAAAGAGAGTTGAGTTGAAAAACTGACATGCAAGGAGCAGGAGTATTGACAATCAGTCTCTTGTCTCCTGAATGCGTTTTTATTAATTCTATTTATATGCGATCATGTCAACAAATTATTCTCGCCGTTGTAAAC
This sequence comes from Octopus bimaculoides, assembly GCF_046866305.1. Lineage (NCBI taxonomy): Eukaryota > Metazoa > Mollusca > Cephalopoda > Octopoda > Octopodidae > Octopus > Octopus bimaculoides. The sequence continues at coordinate 77,951,947 of NC_142936.1, read as the reverse complement.
AGTGACAGCAATGTGACACATGCGATTGTAATTATGTCACTCTATGTTATTTGTTTCCAGCAGACGTAATGAACAATTGATATAATCAGTAGAGCGTCGGACAAACTGCCTTGTAGTATTTACTCCTTAAATTTTTACTTCAATTCACCCCGATGTCAACATTATCTTTTATTCCTCTGTGGTTAATGAAATTACATACCAGCCAGGTAATCGATTGTCTCCTACCTCTTAAAATGGCTGACAATTTGAGAGCTCATTGTTATGCTGTTGTAAAGCGGCGAGGTGGCAGAATCGTATGCACGTCGGGCAAAATGTTTAGCGGCCGTCCGTCTTTACATTCTGAGTTCAAATTCTGCCGGCGTCGACTTTGCCTTTCATCCTCTTGGGGTCTATAAAATATGTACCAGTTGAATATTGGCGTCGATCTAATCCACTTATCCTCTCTTATCCCAAATTTCAAATCAACGTTATGCTATTGATGTGGAGGCGCAATGGCCCAGTGATTAGGGCAGCGGACTCGCGGTCATAGGATCGCGGTTTCGATTCTCAGACCGGGCGTTGTGAGTGTTTATTGAGCAAAAATACCTAAAAGCTCCACGAGACTCCGGCAGGGGATGGTGGCGAACCCTGCCGTACTCTTCCACCACAACTTTCTCTCACTCTTACTTCCTGTTTCTGTTGTGCCTGTAATCCAAAGGGTCAGCCTTGTCGCTCTGTGTCACGCTGAATATCCCCGAGAACTACGTTAAGGGTATACGTGTCTGTGGAGTGCTCAGCCACTTGCCCGTTAATTTCACGAGCAGGCTGTTCCGTTGAACGGATCAACTGGAACCCTCGTCGTCGTAAGCGACGGAGTGCCAACAACAAAAACATATGCTATTGATATTGTTGTCATTGATGTTGTTTAGCCCCAACTCAGTTCTGATCTAACAATTCTATGGTTAAACACTCTATGGTTCTATGGTTAAACACAGTCAGTTGCATCGTATCTTTAAATATACCTGTTAGTTTACTTCACCCACCATTCATGTTTCTGAATACTAATTAAATTTCTAGTTCTATTTCTTTTGTCCGTGATATATTCCTTTATCTAGCGTATTCTTCCTTTTAAAAACAACAAAGTGTTTTGCAAAAATTTGGTTGCTATATCTAGCAGGTCGAGTGACGACGTAGAAGCTGCTTCGCTGGGTGGTACTTAGTATTTTCTGTTCTAGATAGATTATTTATTGCTCTGAGAACATTAACGACCTTCGACTAGTTGTTAATATTACAACGCCTCAATTTTCCCACTCTTTATATATAAAGTATTCGTGTCATAAAGAAATTAAAACCTAATGGAGCACAGAAAAAGAAATACAGAACAGAGAAAATGAATACAAAAGAAAGAAAATGTAGATCATAAAGTCGTGCAAGGAGGGGTGAATTAACCATAGAGAAAATGAATAAAGCATTGATAAAAAGTAAGGCAAAACAGAGATGCTGTTGTTTTGGGAGAGGAAAAAGTTTGCCATTTACATAACTTACTTCTCCATTAATCTCCTTAAGATATACATTAACACTAAGTCATTTTATTTCTTTCACTAGGAATATGTCCTATATTGCGAAACTATTTTAGCTATGAATTTAGTTAATTATTTATTGGAGATTTAGAGGTAGGTTCACGCTTGGAATCCAGCCGGATATCTTAATGACGATTGCTTCTGATAGGACATTTGGAAGAGGTACCTGAGGACTCTACCTCAACGACCCTAGCAGGAATACTGAGCAAAGACGATGGATGGATGGGTGAATGTTACAATATGACGATGGATGGTACAATATGACCCCCTTAAAGTCCTTCCGTACAAATTTGAAATTGTGAATTCCATATTTACTGAAACACAACGTGGAAGACATACTTGCCATTCAGAAATATACAAAAAACTGTTAATTTCAATTCTGGTGAAGTTATTACGTGAAGTTCTTTTTGTGGTCTTGAATGGTTAGAATGTGTCTTCTACATGGTAAATGGTTTACTTTCAACAAATGGTATGTGATCATATCACTTGACAGAAAAGTACATCTCCGAAATATCTACCCATATTCTGTTCAAAGCTGACAAGTACGTTCTTTGTCAAACTGAATCATTTTCTATACCGATTTCTATACCAATTTTCTTTAGAGTACTAATTATTTAGAAAAGTAGATATATATCTTAAAATTCACCTATCTTCTTCCAGAAAATATAGATACCTGTTGAATCAGTCAAGATGAAACTAATATTTATTTAATCCTTTCTTAAACCAAGTGCTCAACGAAGATTGTCATTCAGTTTGATCGAAGTAATTGCAAGGAGCTTCCTCTGGCGGCTATACTGATTAAATAAACCTTAATTGTGTAAAACAGATGACATGTCTCATTAGTAATATCCTTTTTCTATACTGTCATATTTCTAAACTACGAGAAACTTCCGAATTAAATTAATATTCATTAAAAATATATTTTAGCGAGAATTGTGAGTCGAACACACTCAAACATTCCATTATATAGTTAAACAAAATTGATGAGAAAAGCAATAGAAACATCATTTTAAAATATTAGGGTTCTGTTAATAACATTAGTTAAGATGAAGGAGCAGTTGATCATGTCATGTTAACTGGTGCTGTATTATTATTGACCCGACGCCCAAAGGCTGAAAGTAAAGTTAATATTTCACAAAGAAATTTGAACCCAGAATGTAAAGAACCGAAACAAGCACGACAAGATATTATGTTTTGCGTTCTAATGATTCTGCTAGCTTTTACACCGACAAGAAGTCACAAATATGCAAGTGGGGAGTCTAACTGACTGAAGTAACATGCAGTACTAAAGATGGGTATAAAGTGATTACAGATTGGATTTGAAATGGAAATTTCTAAGCACAAGAGTTCGTAAATTAACCAAAGTAAAAATAATTGCTTCTGATGTAGGTACAAGGCCAGCAATTGTGAGGGGCCAGCAATTGTGAAGAGCCAGCAATTTTGAGGAACCATCAATTTATCTTTCTTTTTTTTTTTGTGTGTGTGATGGGGCTAGCAATTTTGAGGGAAAGAGGCTTAAGCAATTTCCCCAAGTACTTGACCTGTACTTTATTTTATCAACCCTGAAGGAATGAAAGACAAAATTGACCTTGACAGGATTGCAACTGAGAATGTAAAGTTGGAACAAATACTGCCAGGTGTTTTGTTCAACGCTTTTAACAAAGCAATAATGAAAAATATTTCTATCTTCCCACGCCATATTGAATAAGCTGAAAGCTGGAAAGAGACAAGAATTACCAGCATTTCATATATTGTGGCTATGTTCAAGGCCAAAAAGCACATTTTTCACTCACGCACCTCACAGCAATATAAATAGATACTAGATATACGAGCTTGTATGAGTCATTAATTTTCGTTGCTGAGAGAAAGACTCACATTTGACGCTTCAAATTAAGATACTTCAACAGAGAATAGTGCATTCGAATTCAATCGTATGACTTCCATATCAATTCATTGGCTGTACTATTCAACGATATCGGTATTTTCACTAGCATCGAGAACTATTGTATTTAATGGCATAAAAACGAGCGGGTAAGTGGTGTGCATCTAGTAAGATGCAACTCTTATTAGAATTGTGAACATTTAACAAATGTTTTTTAGAGCATTAAAAAACCAACTTTGCATATAGAACCCGGAATAACTTTGTAGACTGTTTTTATTAAAAAAAGGCATCCTACAATTAAATACGGTAATAAATCACTTTTCATCAGTGGTACTTGGTCCAAAACTTAGGTAATTTCATTTTTAAATCAATTAAACACCTAGATTTTACATCTATTGTTATCGATTGAGACCTTCACCAGTTTCACTGGATTCCGGAAATTACCATGATAAATAGCTATTACGTGTCGAAATAGATCACATGAGTTAGTCGGAGAATCGTGATATCAAATAATGAGTATATCACAGTTTAACATTATCCTGAAAAGGAAAACTGAAATAGCCATAGCTCTCTAAGTAATGCAATGACTAGCAATGCCTTCAGTATTATGTTAAAATAGACGTGCTCCGACAATCTCTAGGCTTCAGTTTCTTCGATGCCCATGTGCATCCACAAGCAGACAGGCTCTTGAGTACTTAAATATTTCGGAAATGCAGTGGATGTATTCCTATTATAGTATACTTAGTATAAATTTGTTTGTTTAGATAGATAGATAGATAGATAGATAGATAGATAGATAGATAGATAACTTTGTATGAGTCCATGCCTCTTAGAATTCAAACTGTAATTACTGCCAAAGGCGGTCCTACCCCATATTAAAATAAATTTGTTTGAAATTTGAAGGTTTTTCCATTATTTTGTCAAACCGCTGCATATATATATATATATATATATATATATATATATATATATATTGGGAAAGTCTTTTTTATCACGGTGGTGCATCAGCATGGCCGCAGCTCTGAGCTGTAACTTTGAAATGAAATGAAATATATATATATATATATATATACACATACATACATACATACATACATACATGCATACATACATACATATATATATATATATATATATATATATATATATATATATATATATATATATACTCACACACACACACATTAATGTTTGTTTAGTTACAATAAAGACAATTTTACATTGATCTGTAGGTTTACTCTATGCTGTTGCAGAGCACAAATTTATTTTACTTACACAAGAATATCACTGAGTGATTTCGAAGTTTCGGCCAGGGAAGCCATCTTTGGACACATGTGTGTGTGTGTGTGTGTGTGTGTGTGTGTGTGTTCGTGTGTATGTACAGAGACAGAGAGAGAAACAAACACACGCAGACACACATATATATGCATGATTTTTTTC
>NC_142936.1:77897066-77942066 GCF_046866305.1 Octopus bimaculoides | reverse complement strand
GTGTGTGTGTGTTTGGTCATACGTGTATCTATGTGTCTGCGTATGTATGTACATATGCATTTATGTACCTATGTGTATAAGAAGTGAATGTGTACGTTTTATTTAATTTGTTTGTGTGTCTTTGTTTGACTGTATGGGTGTTCGTATATGTGTGAATACAAACAACTGCTTATATATGTTTACGCATAGGTATTTACGTACGTGTGTATATATATCTATATTTTTTTTTTAAATACGTATATATATTTATGTACGTTTGTATATGTGCATAAATGTTTGTGTGTATTGACTGTAGTGGGTATCAAATAGGAAAATGTGGGTGATCACTTTGAAACTTTACTTTGTGTGTATGTGTTCATAATTGTGTATGCTTCCATGTGTGTATATTATATATGTATGTGTGTATGTGTGTGTGTATTTATGTATGTATGTTTACACATGTATATATAGTTAGCCTTCGACCTTCTCTTCCATTCAAGTGTTGTTTTTCTAATTCATGTTTGTGTGTGCGTGTATGTGTGTGCGTATGTGTGTGTATATATATATATATATATATATATATATATATATATATATTCACACAGACTCAAGCTTGAGGGTGATGCGTATCTGTGTCTGTGTGTATATGTGTATGCGTGTGTATGTGAATGTGTGTGTGTGTGTGTCTTTGTCTGCGTCTCTGTCTGTGTGAATGTCTGTGTGTGTCATGCGGGCGGGCATGTATATCTATGAGCTGTTGTTTTCTTCTATAACATGAAATGATGTTAAAAACATTTAATATAAAATACATTTAAAAAATGTAACTCACCTGCTCGACACAAAAGTATAAATAATAATATTTGTAGTAGCGATAAATAACTTGTTTGACACCATCTCCTTCCTGAGGCAACAGGTATCCTATCTGTTGAGCAAGACATCTTTTTCTAAAGTTATGATGATGTATATATTTATATATGTATATGTGTGTATGAATATATGAATATAAGTATGTAATATATATAAGTATATTAATGTATATATGTATATAAGTTTATATATAGAGAGAAAGAGCAATGTCTGATAATATATTTATATGTACAAATGTGTTTTCAAGGTAGCAAAAAATATAGTGCAAAATTTGTATTTGATAAATGAAAGTTCGTAGATGGAAAGACCTATAATCACTTATTGTATTTTGTTTTCCCTGTACATTCCTTTGCTTCTCTTAATATGAATGTTGTTTTCTTCTTCTGCTATTCTTCCTTGATATGATGTTTCCCCCTTTTTTTTTTTTTCTTTTCTGGTTTCTACCTGTTGATTCCCATGACTTTAGTAGCCAGGTGTCACTCGTTTCAATCTGTATATAATTTAGTAAATCTAGACCAGCTCATCTACCGCTCCACCTTCTCGCCTAAATTTCTATGACTTTCTATTTAATTGTTTGTGTGTGTGCGTGTCTCTCTCTCAATATCCTACACCCTCTGTATTTTTTATCCTTTCTGTCTAGTTCTCAGTCTCTCTCTCTCTCTTTCTCTCTCTACCTATTTATTTGTCTGTCTCTTATTCTGTCATTCTCTTTCGCTAACCTCCTTCCTTATAACAAAATAAATAAATAAATAAATAAGTCACCCCCTCTTATTTTTGTTCACACTCACTCTCTTTCTCTCTCTCTCTCCCTCTCTTCCCTCTCTCTAGCTTATGCTCTGTCACTTGAAGGCGTAGGGAGAAATGTTGTTACAGGCATTGTTACTATTGTGTTCAGGTGAGCTTTTATTTCGCTGCAGTTGTCATTGTTATTGTAAAGGAAGGGGAAAGGTGAAGCAAGATATGAAAAAAAAAAAAAGCTGAAAGGTAATAACCTAACAAAAAAAATGTGATATAGGCAGCATAGTGAAAGAGGTAGGAGAAATGAGAGACAAACAGAAACAGAAAAGCCGAGGTGAAGACAGAGGGGAGAAAGAGAAGGAATAATATTAATTCATTTTTGTGTTACACAAATGAGGTAAGAGGGGTAGAGAGAAAGACAGGAAAAAAAAACAGACAGACGAACAAACAAAAAAGTAGTCAATAAGAAACTTGAAAACTCGAGTTTATTTATGTGTTATTTGAAGGTTGGGGACGTTAGAAATATATTGCCTGCCTGGCTCGCAGTCGTTTACGACAATAGAGTGTTCCAGTTGATCCAAGCAAATTGCTCGCGAAATTAACGTGCAAGTGAGTGAGCACTCCACAGACACGCATACACTTAACGTAATTCTCAGCGAGACACAGAGCTGTACCTTTACACTACGGGTACATCTCATTTTTGTCAGCTGAGTGAACTCAGCAACGCGCTGCCAGGAATCGAACTCACGACCTTACAATCGCGAAATGAATACCTAGCCTATAAGCCACGCGCCTTCTCGAACTATATTCTTTTCTACTCTAGGTGCAAAGTCCGAGATTTTGGGGGGAGGGGCCAGTCAATTAAATCGACCCCGATACTTAACTTGTACTTAATTTATCGATCCTGAAAGGATGAAAGGCAAAATCGACCTTCGCGGAATTTGAACTCAGAACATAAAGACAGACTAAATGCTGCTAGGCATTTCACCTGCCGTGCTAACGTTTCTTATTTCTTTATTGCCCACAAAGGGACAAACAAGGACAGACAAATGAATAAGTCGCTTACATCGACCTCAGTGCGTAACTGGTACTTATTTAATCGACCCCGTAAAGATGAATGGCAAAGTCCACCTCGGCGGAATTTGAACCCAGAACGTAAAGATAGGCGAAATACCGCTGAGCATTTCGCCCAGCATGCTAACGTTTCTTATTTCTTTATTGCCCACAAGGGGCTGAACATAGATGGGACAAACAAGAACAGACAAAGGTATTAAGTCGATTACATCGACCCCAGTGCGTAACTGGTACTTAATTTATCGCCCCCGAAAGGATGAAAGGCAAAGTCGACCTCGACGGAATTTGAACTCAGAACGTAACGGCAGACAATATACCGCTAAGCATTTCGCGCGGCGTGCTAACGTTTCTGCGAGTTCGCTTCTTCTTCTCGAAATATCATGAAGTCTTTCTTGTTGAACAACAATTTTGTTACGTTTCATAGCTGTATTAACCTATACATCGGTGGTTTCCAAACTTTTCTGCGTATTGGGGAACTTTTAAGATACATTATAAGACAGTACCGTCTTAAAGGATGGTCACACAGGTCTTAATTCGAATTTATAAATGGTATGGCTTGTTGTTAATAAATAAATACTATAGGGGTCAGTGCACTGATTTGCCCAAGGGGTTTTCTTGCTACTAAGACGACCCTGCTCAAGGAACTCCAATATAAAATTGATTATGCTGCACGTCAATAGTTCAATAATGAGGATCAAGTTGTTCGATCATCTGAACAAACTGCTTCAGAATTAAGGTATAAGTAGCTGTATATCCCACAGACACATGAGCCCTTAACGTAATTTTCGGGTACAATCAGTGTGACACCGTGCTTGTGATAAGGCTGTACTTCCTCAATCAGAGGTAATATGTACCAGGTAAGCTTCTATACAGTTTCAGTCTTTCCAATATGCCTTAGAAGATACAGGTCAATCCGAGGGTATAACAAATATTATTTGTCCAAGATCTCAAGCAGTACGACAGAACCCAGGACCTCGTGGTTTGGATGCAAACTTCTTAGCCATACAGCCATCAACGACCCAACCACAAAGAAAATTATGTTCTCCAGAAAAATTTCGAAAAATAATACATACACACACACACACACACACACACACACACACACATATATATATATATATATATATATATATATATATATATATATATATATATATATATATATATATATATATATAAGTAATGAGGTCGTTCGACTAAAAATTGACTACAGTTGAGAGCAGTAGACCAGACGGCTGAAGACAAATTGCCTCCATAGGACCAGCATAGTTTTCTGGTCCCTTTTTCTAAAGTTCTCAGAATTCATCCTGCCATTCGACTGAACACTGCCACCATTTTGGTGACATGCAAGTGAAACGAGGGATCATTTCTCATATCAATCCCAAGATCACACACCGTATGTGATTCTATGATTGCCGCTCCTTTTGGCCCAAAATATTGTTGGTGGGACTTCTGAACACCAATCATCTGGTAGCAGAGGGCTTGGAATTTTCCTGCATTAATTGCATGTTGTTGTCCTCAGCCCATTTATATATGTGGCACCTAGATCTTTCTGTAGAAGATTAGCATCAGAAGGTTCCTTGATTACTTGTAGTACTTTCGTGGCTGTCTGTTTAACTGACAGCATATCTGAAAGAGCCACCATGAACAGCAGCGGCCCCAATACAGTCCCCTAAGATACTCCAGTGTCTAGTAATGTCTCCGTGTAGAGGGCTCCGTTGGCTCCTACAGCCTGGTTTCTGTCTTTTAAGAAGTCGCGCAACCACTCTCCGATTCTCCCAATTCTGCTGAGTTACCGTAGTTTGTGACATTTCATCCAGTGATCAACCTAATCAAAGGGCTTCCGAAAGTCATAATCTATTACATCCACGTTTGAGCGATTCAGTAATTGTTTCAACATTCAGTCATGGTGCTGCAAAAGCTGTGTAAGGCAGCTTCTTCCTGAGCGAAAATCATGCCAGGAAACAAGTCATTATCTTCAAGGAACGCAATCAGTTTCTTCCTGACAATGCGCTCCATGGCTTTGCTGATATGAGAAGTTAGAGAGATAATTCTTAGCATCTGCTTTGCTACCTCACTTATGGATGGGGCATATTATGCTTTCCTTTAACTTTTTGGGAAGTCTACCAGTTGCGAGGAAGCTCTAGAAGAGAGGATTTGAAATGGTCTTGCTAGGAGAATTGCTGAGAATCTATCACAACCTGTGGCTGAATTTGAGCTCATTTCATCAATGGCTGATATCACATCAGTTTCCTCTATGTTGATGCTATCAATAATTGCCATTTCGTTATGTAGAGCTGTGGAGCCAAAGAACTTACCAGACATAGCTACTTGCAAGTGTCCCAAAGGAGTAGTGAAAACACTCTTGCATTGCGCATTCAGTATTCACTGATCTGGGGGTCTGCAGTCGGTGAGCCATTTTCTTCAAATAATGGCCCTATTTGTACCGTATTGAAGCAGATTTATTTGCATATCTATAGTAGGTTTTAAGGTTTGTTTTAACATTTTGGACAGCCCTGGCCTCCATTTCTGTCCTCTCCTTTTCATGGAAGTGTTTGAGTTCATTTTCGATCTCGAGCAATGTTTGTTTGAGATAGTTATTCTTTACTGGCCTATTTAGACGATTTGAGATTTTTTCTCGTCGTCTCATTAGAATTCTCCCATCCCTGGGTACTCTATCTTACTGCTTGCTTGGCATTTTCTCTGGAGCAAACTTACTGCAGATGTCACGATGATCGTCATAACATGTTGTAGCTTTATCGCAATATCTTCTGTTGAGAGACTGGCAGACCAGTTCTGTTCCATAACCGCTTTCTCGATACCCTTCCAATCAGCTTTGTGAAAGTTCAGGCTGGAGAGGAGTTGGGTGCGTCTAGTAACTTGCATGTCTGCTTTATTCATTAGAAAAATCTTTAAAATTTTCACTCTCCCTTTTATCGAATAAATATTCTGTAACCCTCGTAAGTGCTCTTTTTTTACGTACTCCTTTACTGTTTTACTCTTTTACTTGTTTCAGTCATTTGACTGCGGCCATGCTGGAGCACCGCCTTTAGTCGAGAAAATCGACCCCAGGACTTATTCTTTGTAAGCCTAGTACTTATTCTGTGGGTCACCTTTTGCTGAACTGCAAAGTTACGGGGACGTAAACACACCAGCATCGGTTGTCAAGCGATGGTAGGGGGACAAACACAGACGCACAAAGACACATACACACACACACACACACACACACATATATATATATATATATATATAGGTAAATGATAGGCTTGCCTCAATCCTTCAGGAGTAGTCTGAAGCATCCAAGCAACCAGGGGATGTTTAAATCCGGAGGCACTCCTGGGAATCACCTATGCGGGTACCGTCTTGGTTAGAGGGCATCCAGAGGCAGGTAATTTACTGTTTAAACCGTAGTTTATAATTATATTTATGTGGAGAATGGAGCAACAAATACAAGAAGAAGCAATTCTGTTGGGCTAGTTAGCCGTTGTTTTATTATGTGGAGGTTATGTAATTAGTCATTTACGCACGTTTCAATCTGGCCAATGGTTTGGCAGACCTCTTCAGAATGTTGAAGAGTATGTTAAGAGTTCATGGTGTGGGAGATGTAGACGTGATTAGTGGATATATTAATGTGTATAGTGTAAGTATCTTGAGAGAAAAGCTGAACATTAGAAGCATCAGTTGTGGTGTGCAAGAGAGACGATTGCGCTGGTATGGACATGTGGTGAGAATGGATGAGGATAGCTGCGTGAAAAAGTGCCACACCCTAACAGTTGAGGGAACCCGTGGAAGAGGTAGGCCCAGGAAGACCTGGGCTGAGGTGGTGAGGCAAGACCTTCGTACATTGGGCCTCACCGAGGCGATGACTACTGACCGAGACCTTTGGAAATGTGCTGTGCGTGAGAAGACCCGGCAAGCCAAGTAAGATCGTTGCCAGTGCCCCTGGACTGGCTCTTGTGCGGGTGGCACATGAGATGCACCATTTTGAGCGTGGCCGTTGCCAGTACCGCCTGACTGGCTCCCGTAGGATTTTCGAGTGAGATCGTTGCCAGTGCCCCTGGACTGGCTTGTGCGGGTGGCACATAAAAGACACCATTTCGAGCGTGGCCGTTTTCGTGCGGGTGACACGTAAAAGCACCCACTACACTCTCTGAGTGATTGGCGTTAGGAAGGGCATTCAGCTGTAGAAACTCTGCCAAATTAGATTGGAGCCTGGTGTTGTCATCCGGTTTCACCAGTCCTCAGTCAAATCGTCCAACCCATGCTAGCATGGAAAGCGGACGTTAAACGATGATGATGATGATGATGATGATGATATATATATATGCTTGTTGTTTCCTTTTTCATACTTTTCTTAATTTTACAAGCGTATTAAGAGACGTGATTTTTCCATCTGTGAATCAATGTCCTGTCATTAAATCTAACCAAAAGTTGCCAGTTTCACTTCTAATGCAACGAAGAAGAAGAAGAAGAAGAAGAAGAAGAAGAAGAAGAAGAAGAAGAAGAAGAAGAAGAAGAAGAAGAATGAATGAAGCCTTTTGACAAAATAATATAGAATTCAGGGAATGCAGAATGTCATAACCATTATGACATTCTGAACGAGAGCACTTGAACGTACTTGAACTAGAGTAAATAAGGCAAAATTACTGTAACCAGGGATTGAAACCGGATTTCAATTTATCTTTGCCAACCCGTAACCCTAAATTCTACAATATTACAATGTCCAGAAATTTGAGGGAACGGAGCAGTCGATTATATCGACCCCCACTAGTTGAGAGATACTTTATTTTAACAAAACCATAAGAATGAAAGGGGGAAACACTGACTTCGACAGGATTTGAACTTAGAACGTAAAAAAGGCAAAATAGATACTTTAGGGCGTGTTTCCCAATGCTGTATTGATTTTGCCAGTCCACCGCCCTTATAATTCCGAAATAAGAATAAAGGATTTCTAACACAGTGATATATAAAAGCGAACGAGAGTAAAACTGTGACTGGATGATGTTGGTGCGCTGCTCGAGTGCAATAACCAGGAAAGTGAAACGAAAATGGGGACAAAATCGGAGCTGGGGGAGTGGCTGACAGGGACATAAATTGTACCCTATGGCGCAGGGACCACCATTTCAATTGATAATACTACTCATTATACGAACGAACTAACAAATCTGTTTCTCTTGACTACATCTGCTAAGAATGTATGTCGTTGAATATGTAACTACTGTATAACAACTGTCTCCGCCTGCTCTACTGTCCGTCCACTCACATACCTATCAACCTACTTACTTGTCCTTGTAGTTAACATGGTAATAGACATTACTGCAATGATCTTTACATTCAGCGACACTGTAGGTAATTCAGAATATTCTTTTAGTGTTTGCCTGTTATATTTTCACTGGCTGTATACAAATCGGTTCTCTTTCGTCCATTCTCGTTGTTTCCATTCACACGTACACCCGCTCACATATGTGTGATGGTATGCACGTAAACATGGATACAAAGAAGTGTGTATGTACATACACACACATATATATACTTGTGAATATAAAAATAGATATACATTTACGCGCGCGCGCGCGCGTGTATGTATATGTAAGCACGATTTGTTATTTTTCTTCAGATTATCTTCGAATGAAAAGTGAAGTAGTTGTTGAATTAATTATGTATGCAAATTTCTTGTTTAATGGTTTCCCAAAATAACAGACCTATATATTAGAGTCGCACGCTTAATATTAGAAAGAAAAACGGTGAATATATTTCTGATGTTAGTGTACAGTGAGTGCACGGTGAGTGCACAGCTTTGCAGAAATTTAACTGTTCAGAATTAATAAAGTAAAAGATGGAATGCAAGCAGACAGGTAAATAGTCTGAAAAAATGCATAAGATTGTCTATGAAAGTTCGTAAATAAACAATTAAGCAAATTATAGTGAGATTGTTTGTTGACAAAGTTGTAGAGGTGTTTGCAGTATTGTTCCGGATCTCTGTTTTCTGAGATCAACTCACAGGCGGATCAAATCTTGCTTCCGTCCGTTTGAAGTCGATAAATACTGAATTATTGTTGCAGGCACGGTTACGTGAGTAAGATGCTTCCTTTGCCACCACGTTGTTTAAGGTCCAGTCCTACTGCGCCAGGGTGAAGTATCTTCTACTATAGCCCCACACCGGTCAATACCTTGTGAGTGAATTTGGTTGAAGGAAACTGAGTGGATGCCTGTCACATATACATATGTGTGAGTGTTTGTGTGTGCGTGTTTGTGTGTGCGTATATTTGTCCGCTACACACACACACACACACACACTACTTGACAACCGATATTGGTTTGTTAACGTGCACGTTACTTAAATGTTCGGCCTTGGGGATCAACAGATTAAGTATGAGACTTAAAGATAAACGTTGGGGTAGATTTGTTCCACGAAAATCTTCGAGTGATTGCTCCATCATGGCCACATTCAATAACTGAAACAAGTAAAAGATAAATTATACCAGTCCTGTACATGGGACAATACTTCTACCCCCTTACTTGTTCACGTTTGTTTTTCTTTTTATTCACTTCCTCTCTCAGTAAATCAGTTATGCCCAGATCCGCAGAAGGAAGGCTCACGAACCTGCGAGTATTATAAATTTCAAGGCCCACAGATAGAAGGAATGGCAAGTGCTAGAAATGTTTCATTTTTCACTGTAATATTTTTTAAGAACTTTACAACTTGTTTATGTGACCAATTCAGTGTACAAATGTATTATTGTGGGTCGTGATTAACAATATAGGTTTTTTTTTTGTTTCTCATTAACTGTAGATGAGACATTAGTCACTGGATCAATACTAAAAATTATGAAATGTATGACGCTGTAACAATTTCGCCAAATTCATCGTATAACTCTAAAGACACCAAGGTACAGATGTGGTACTAAGCAGGGAAATGTTTAAGTCCATGACGTAAGAACAAGCACAGTACAACCTGGAGTGGTTGTAAGTGAATATGGTTGCAATCGAAAACAGTAAAAAAAATCCGCAATCTGGTCACAATGTGCTGGGATAGATTTAATCAAACGTATACTACTTCTTATGCAACAGTGTAGCTTTATATATGTCGTTAGTAATAATTATTTAAAGAATACTGTGATGGAGAACGAGAAAAGAGCACAATGGAGAGTAATCCTTCCGAAGCAAGCAATAGATACGCGTATATTGTTCTATCTTATATACATCAAATATATATATCTTATATATATATATATCTTATATACGCATCGCTGAAATGTATGATCTTTCGTAGGTTCTCTAATCTTGAGTAATATGGAATAAAGCTAAAGAGTATCGATAAAGAATTGTTAGGTGTATCTGTGTAGAAACAAATTCAAATCATCTAATTAATTACATTATGTATTAATTAACGAATCATATTTTTGATAAAAAATATTTTACCCAGCCAGAAAATACCAAAGAACTTAAAATGCACAGAATGAAATCTTTTTTTATTTTTTGTTTTATTCGAATGAAAACAGATGATGTGAATGAAATATTTGATTTTTTTTTTTGGTTTTGTTTTATATTTTTGTAAGAAAAAAAGAAAGAGATGACATGTTTGGTCTAACTGGCATGGGTACTATTCTGGCTTTCTATAGGGTTTTCAGTACCGTCAATCATATCTTTTGAAGAGTCTTGGCAGAGAATCCGGTAGGAAATGTCCACGGAATATTTGTCATCATTCTCAAGGAGGCAATGTGGATTCTTTTCAGCTCGACGCCTGTAAATAGTAAGATGGAAAAATATTGCCACGTCCTCACTTCCAGAAGTTGTCAAATACCTCAGAAACTCCTCCCATTCACAACTGGTGATGACAGTGAAGAGCAAATAGGTAGAGAGACCTACTACGCAACAGTAACAACAACAACAACAACAACAACAGCAAGAAGCGCATCACACGGAATAATCGTACCCCCTTTACTTCAGTACCACCCCACCCACTTGTAGGGATGTGGTCTAAATTGACGCTAAAGGACACAGCTAAAATTGTCCGAAAATGTGAAACAAGTATTCCTCGAAATACAATCGTGATAATTTATAAAGCAATCAAAATATGCGAAGAGAGGTATGTCTCCTCTGAAGAGATGACTCTCTTCGATGAAGAAGAATTCACATTGTATGAAAGGAGACTTATTACGAAAGGCATATCAGTGCCGAGAAAAGATGATCGAATGCAATTTCAGAGCTCTTTTTTTATCTCTTTGCAAATCGTGCGACTCCGGAATTTTTTCAATCATTCTGTTCGTAAAGACTGAGATGAAATTAAGACAATATGATGCTTGAAAATTAATATACCGATTATATGTTTTTAATGTCTCTGATTTGATCACTTGGATGTCAAGTTCCAATTCGTGTTGTGTATTTTGATTTTCATCGATCAATAGATGCAATATAATTCATTGTTTCAGTCAATTATATAGCTGCAAGTACGTAACATAAATTAAGTGTACTGTTCACTGCTGTAGGGACGGGGAATACAATATAATGTTTGAATGAGTCATTATTTTGCATATTAGAGTTACACTCGTATAGTATGCAAACTAGTAGCCCCAGGTCTCTAAAACAATTTCATTTGATATGTATATAAGCGTTTTCCTACTTGTTTCGCTGGCATTGGTCAAGTGGCTCTAATGAGACACCCAAAATAGCTGAAAATTGATTAAAATTATTAATCATTATTTTCTCCATCTACGGTTGTACGGGAAAATAGGTAAATTTATATTTTGAATATCTACTTTGTAAGTATACGTGTAAATCCTGCACTGTAAGCTAGATTAATCTTGGACGTGAGTTCGAAGCTGCATCATCCATCTGTGAATGTAAAAACACCTGATTCTGTGGCACCAATGTAAAGTCTAGCTTCTACAAAACTTAATGCATGTGTTGCCGTTAGAACTCAATCATTAAGAGGAAAATTTATTATACAAGTAGAAATTAATACTGGCGTATATAAAAGTTATAGGTATTATTGGTTCATCATGTTAATATTGAGGCGAAACAGATACTCACCGCTTCAAGAAAATGAAAGCTGCTACACCTGCCCCTAACAGGATCAAAGGGACAATAACATAGGCAGATATTTTTCCGGGTGTAACTGACGAACCTTAAAGTATCAACAAAAATAACATTAGCAACATAAAATGACACATTTGAGAATTAATTAGTTGAAGTTTATTAGTCAACTTATAGTTATTTTTCTTTGACGCAGTGTAGCTGAATTGTTTACTAGTTCACTTTGCAATCACGTGCAAGGGAGGTTTACTATTGCATTGTAACAGAAACTGGCGGGAATTGACAGCCAGTCGAATGGATTGTATATGTATCCCACAGATCCAACTTTGTTATATATTGTCTCACTTTGATTCTGCCTCAGGATTCTGTTTAGGGTAGGCCTGTTTGTAGAATACTTAGACACTTAAGCGCTATTTCAATTAGCAAGCAGTTCAGCTGATCAAAGAAGTGAAATTTCGTGACAGGAAATACAGACTAACATCTCCTATATCAATGGAGTCAAAAGATGGAATCCTTTTATTTCAAAAACCAAAACTATAAAATTCTGTTGAAGTATTTATACATTTAAACAAAAGAATAGATTTCTGTCGATATATATTGAGAAATTTCCATTCTGCTATATTTGCATTCATGTTCTTCCCGTCTAAAGATTACATTAGACATGTTTTACTCTATGAATTTCATAAAGATGTCAATGCAAGCACAACAGCAAAGTCCCTTCAGAGAGCTTATGGGATGATGTAGTGAGTGAAATACATTGCAGGAAATGGTTTGAAAGATGAGCCAAAAGATGGTCGTAGAAAACAACTTGATTCTGAAGAGTTGGAAGCTGTTGTCACAGAAAATTCAACCGCTACTTGCAGAGAATTCGCAGAACTGTTTAACGTATCCCATACAACTGAGCTACAACAAATGAAAAGAATCGGAAAGGTTTCAGTGGTCTGAAAATGGATTCCGCACGAACTGTCTCCAGAGAATCTGCAACAGCGTGTTGTTTGTTGTCAGCGATTGTTTTCACGACACTTTAAGGAACCATGTTTAGAAAGGCTTGTTACAGGTGATGAGAAATGGATTCTTTATAATAACTTTAAACGCCGCGAATCGTGGATCAGTGGAGCAGGAGGATTTGTTCAACAACCAAGAGGAGGACTTCATCCAAGAAAGATCATGTTGACTGCATTATGGGATATTGAAGGAATCGTCCATTACGAACTGTTAGACAACAATCAAACAAATACTACTAATCTCTACTGTGATCAATTTCCTCATTTGAAGGCTGCTTTGAACAGAAAGCAACTCTGCTTAGTCAACAGAAAATGTGTCATCTTCCATCATGTTAATGCTAGTCCTCAAACAGCTCGACTCACCAAAGATCTATTGGAAGGGCTTGGTCGGGAAATATTGCTTCATCCTCCATATTCTCCAAACCTTGCTCCATCTGATTGTCACTTGTTTCGGGGACTACAGAACCATTTCAATGGTCTTAGGATGACATAAAGAGAAGAGGGGTTCAAAATGAGTTGGATTCATATCACGCGTCAAGACCTAATCAATTTTACATGCGTGGCTTTTATAAACTTGTTGAGTAATGGAATGAAGTTCTAGAAAACAATGGAAATCATATTAACGAATAGATATTGCCTGAATCATGGACACTTTCATTTTTAATAGAGACCTTAAAATTTGCACCAAACTTATATATATATATATATATATATATATATATATATATATATATATGTGTGTGTGTGTGTGTGTGTGTGTGTGTGTGTTTGTGTGTGTGTGTGTGTGTGTGTGTGTGTGTGTGTGTGTGTGTATGTATGTATGTATGTATACTTGTGTATAGGCACAAATATATACAAGGCAAAACAAAATCAGAAATTATTCTACCATTTTTTGTTTGTTTGCTATGAAATAAGGCTCTCTGGGTCGATCTATTGTTCATAGATTCTGATTCATCTGAAATTAAAAAGAAATAGATAATACTATTTAAGATCAGAAATTACCCTACTAATATTTTCTTGTAAGCTTTTCTCCGCTAAATTTTTATTGTTGAGGAGTAAAAGTTTACAATGAAAACTTCACGTTTCCTTTAATGTCAGTTACTTTCCTTTATCTTACACCATTCGTACATTCGTTCATGAAAATGCTATTAATCGCTAGTAACTAAGTATGACATTAAACTTTTCAAAAGCTAAATAAATAAAATTATAATACGAGAACATTTTGACAAGTAATTTTGTTATCCGGAAGATGTTGTATTTGTGAAAATGGGCTCTGAATTTGTGAATTTGTAACTTGGGCATCTCTCTAATTGCTGAGGAGTCAGAGGCTGATGTTCTGTTTCCTGAAAGTGATACCTTAACTCACAATGATTTAGTTTATGTATCTATAAATATGTACCTTGTTACGATCCAATTCACAATGGCATATAGTAAAAGACTACCTTTAAGAGAAGACGATATGATAACTTGTTTTGCAGTATTCAGATCTGGATCATTTTGTGAAGGACATTGAGAAATTTTCCATGCTTGTTTTCTGCTTCACAAATGTATAATTACGTACTGGCCTGTACTTTTAATTTAATGAACTAAAAGGAATTTCTAATGAATTGAAATTAAATTTGGAATGATTACAAAACTTTTTTTCAGGTGGGGCAAGCAAGAAAATTCTAGAATGAAAATTAAATGAAGGTATGAGGAGAAGCTTTATAAACAAGCTTTTACTAAGATAGTCTGCATAAAGCGGACGCGAAAAGGAAGATTGAAATGGCCATCGCGAGACTTTTTTCCACTGAAGCAACTTCTTACACAATTAAAGATCAGGTATTAAAATATATTTACTGTAATGTGAGAGAAACTTGTGTATGGAAAAAGTGAATTTAGAAAAATCGAAGTAAGCGAGTTAAATGAAGTTTGCAAATTTGGATTAGTACGTAAGCCGTGAGAAGCTGTAGCTATTGTGATTTAGAACAAAATTATTCGTAGGAAAGAAAAAAATGAAATGTTTACCACAGCACTGAATAAACAGGTTCTCTCGGAACTTGTTTCTATGAGAAGCACCAACATAACTCACATTCTGTTATTTAATATTCGAACGGTTCCACCCTAGTAATGAAATTTTTTTTTGCTGTAAAAAAAGAATCTTGAATATATGTCTGACATTGATCGAGTTATAATAAGGTTAATACAGTGAAATAAGTATTGATGAACGGTGTTTTAAAACGTTTAAAAACTGCCGAGTCTGAAGAAAATGTCTTTAACGCACTCGTTAAATAGATATGGTGGATGATAGCCGATGTAGAAGTTGTAAGTGCAATGTTTGTGACTTGTGTGGATACAAATATGATTGTTGGGACCGTTACTTGACTAACTTTGTGTTAACACATTTACTAGAGTTCAGTGAATGTATTAATTCAATTGAATTACTACTACTAAAGTTAGTACCACAATGCTGCTTTTAAAAGTAGTAAGAAGTAGATGTTATTCGTTCCCTGTGTTATGACGCAATACTGCTGATGGAATGCTTACTAATTGGTATTATGACTGTTTAGTCCTATGTCAGCCCTAATTGAACAGCCCTTTAATCAAAGATGTTCTAGCTATGTTTTTGATTCATCTTGTCTCTGATTCTGTCATTTATCCATAGTCACAATATCTAACTTGTCTTTTCTTTTAAAACCATCCAGGTGTGATTTGAAGTAGATTTGGTTGTTGTTTCTAGAACACTCTGTGACCATGTAGAAGCTCCTTTGTTGCCTTACGTGGAACCCTACATTCTGTTGACTCATACAAGCTGTAAGATAAATATTAACCCTTTCTCTGTTCAAAGCATTTTCATATTTGTCCCAAACGTCCATGGTTGACTTCAAACTTTTAGTTAGCCTTTGCTTTATACGATCTGGGCAATATGAAGCTTTCCTCTTGTAAGTCCCAACTTACTATGGTCGTTGATAAACATTGAGAATGTATATCATATATGATGAATGGACGCTAAGGAAATAGGATTAGTGTATCACGTGACATATATAGGGATGGTAAGTTGTTAAATTAACAGTAATACCTGTTATACTTGATATCTGGTGAGTTGTTGAATCTCTGTGTTTGTGCCATCCTGCAAACGAACTACTCTGCTCTGAAACAAAAAAAAAGTGTATAATGCATTATATGATTTGATAAAAGTGACATAAGAAACGAAGATGACAGAAGCTCGAACTGAATTCATTAATATTTGCTTCTCTCATCTCAGATCCCCCATGAAATATTGCGTTTATCAACACAGCCACTCACCATTACTTGCACAGTAAATAAGTATCGATAAAATATTCAGTTAAAGGCGTGTAACCTAGTGGTTAGGGTGTTACACTCAGGATCGCAAGATTATGGTTTCAATTCCCAGACCTGGCAGTGGGTTGTGTTCTTGAGCAAAACACTTCATTTCACGTTGCTTCAATTCACTCAGTTGTAAATGAATGACCCTGTGGTAAACTGATATCCCATTCGGGAGGCATTGTTTTGACTGCGGTCACTTATAAATCGGATAACCGGCTCTATGAGTCCTAGGACTCGAGACAGTACTTATTCACTTTCGTAATATATTCAGATCGATTCAGTTGTTGACACCAGTAATCCGCGATGAAAAATGCCGTTTAGGTTTTACTAACAGATTACATATATGACTTGATAACTTTTATATTGTAAACAAAGTTTCTTTTCTCTAATTACAAATTTTTATTTCAATTATGTTACTTCTTATCTATGTTACCATTTGACTATGGTTACAACTTAATTTTAACCAATTTTCTTAAAATGACATGAACTATGTACGATCACCCTTGCTTAGATCTCCAGATCCATGCTATTGTAAAAACCAACACATATATAATTGCACGAAGGCGTGACTGCATAGTAAGAAATATGCTTTCCAACCGCGTGGTTCTGGGTTCTGTCCACCTGCGTGGCACCTTGAGCTCGTCCCTACTATAGCCCCTGGCCGACCAAAACCTCGTGATTGGATTTGGTAAATGGAAACTGCAAAAGCCCGTCGTTTGTGTGTGTATGGGGAGGGCTGTATATGTGTGTGTGTGTGTGTGTGTGTGTGTGTGTGTGTTTGTGTGTGTGTGTGCGCGCGCGCGTGCGTACGCGTATCTATGGATATGTGTCTTTACGTTTGCCCTCCCCCTCCGCTTGACAATCGGTGTTGGCTTGTTTACATCCCCATTATATAACGGCTCGGTGAAAGAGATCATTGAGAATAAATTCTAAAACCCTTCAATGCAGTGCTCCAACATCACCACAGTCCAGTGAGAAAAAGAGGTGGAAGGTTAAAGAACAAAGGATATAAAAGTCGGATAAAAGCTGGCAGAATCTTTAGCACACCAGACAAAATGCTTAGTGACATATCTTCCGGATCTGCGCTCTGAATTCAAATTTTGCTGAGATTAAGTGTCTTTCATTATTTCGGAGTCGATATGCTAAAGAGTCATTTTATCTCTAGGGTCGACGTAGTCCTCTACCCCCAAATTTCAGAGTTGGTGCTTAATGAGAAAGAATCATTATATATAAAGTATAATTTTGCCACAAAGTTATTTCCTTAACTACTAAAGCACGAGTGGTGTTACTGAAGTACTTTCTGGCTCATTAGGAAGTGTTGGAAGTTGCCTTCGATATATGAAGGTGTGTCCTGGATGCCATGCATTGCTAGTGCTGTGTACGAGGTAATCTATGATCGGGGTTAATTGTTACAATGTATCAACTTACCCCTTCTATTTTACTTTTACACGCCATGCCTAGAAATTACAATAGGAAGACTACAAGGGGGGATACCCCTCCTGATGTCATGGAAAGAGCTGCCAGAAAAGTTTTGGATGAAAAGAAATCATTACTGGATGCTGCGGTAAAACGGCGCATAGTGGATTAGATAAAGGAACGGAAATCCAAACCAAAGAAGGTAACTGGTACAGAAAAGGCAACAAAGGGGAAGACGAGTATATATATATATATATATATCGGGACCGGTAGATTCCACTACGGTAAATTCCACTCGGTCTATAGAAAACTAATTCTTTTCTACTCTAGGCACAAGGCCCGAATTTTTTTTTTTTTTTTTTTGGCGGGGTGGGGTGGCAGTCGATTAGATCGACCCCAATACGCACCTGGTACTTAATTTATCGACTCCGAAAGGACAAAAGGCAAAGTCGACCTCTGCGGAACTTGAACTCCAAACGTTAAGACAGACGAAATACCGCTAAGCATTTCGTCCAGCCTACTAACGTTTCTGCCAGCTCGCCGCCTTCTATAGAAAACAAATTACACACACCCTTGTTACACAGTTCTCAACTAATTAGTCGTTAGTTAAAGTATAGGTTTATGCCATTGTTACTCATTTTTTAACTGTATTTGACTGTAATGCTTATTTTTTTCAATTCATTTTAATTTTTGAACTTTGAAACCCTCAACCATAGCAATATTTATAACATAAGAAAAGAAAAAAACGTAAGCTTTGCGACGAAGAGAATGATATATACGAAAAGAATGAAGTTAACAGTAGCAAAACAAAAATATATTGGCGTTGTTAACGTTTTTACAAAGGTTGCCGGGCTAGACTACATACAGATTTCAACTCCAGTATACCAGAAGTTATTTTTTTAACGGGCTCCCATAATATCTCAGCAAGAAGTGAACACGTCAATGCCCGAAAGGCAGTTAATTCAATGAAAAGGGAAATAATGAGAACGGGCACAGTATCTTCACTGGAAGTAATAGATACTGCTGTACAAAATCTCGATGATGATGCACAATCATTGTTGTAAACTATTCCTGGAATTTCACGTAACATACCTAACTGGGGGCAGCATGCTTTACGAATCCCAGCACTTCCAACGTGTCATTCAGGGTTTGAAATTCCTGATGCGGTTAAGTACCTAGAAAATGGGTCCTTGATGTTGGTCTTGTATGTACTCGCCATCATTTTTACCTTAATGTGGGAATAAAGTGTGATCTAAAATGTATTCATATTACCTATAGTGGAATTTATTGTAGTGGAATTTACTATAGTGAAATTTACCTACAACCATATATATATATATATATATATATATATATATATATATATATATATATATATATATATATATATTACGGAGCTGTACTTGCATAGCAAAGGACCTGCTCTGAGATCGTGTGCTGGAACGAAAACAATTGCAGCGTGGAAGGTGTTTATAAGCCATTCACTAACAAAATTCCGTGCAGCACATACATACATACATACATACGTATATACATATATATATATATACATATATATATATATATATATATATATATATATATATATATATATATATATATATATATATATATATATATATATATATATACGTATGTATGTATGTATACATACATGCATATATATATATATATATATATGTGTGTGTGTGTGTGTGTGTGTGTGTGTGTGTGTGTGTGTGTGTGTGTGTGTGTGTGTGTGTGTGTGTGTGTGTGCGTGTGTGTATGTATATATGTATGTATGTATGTATATATACATATGCATTATATACGACGGGATACCCCACGGTGACCATTCGTCAGATCACTCACAGTGCATTATTCGGCCCGTGGCTATAGTAGAAGACACGCATTTAAGGTAACGCACAGTGTGACTGAACACAAAACCACGTAATTCGAAAGCGAGCTTTTCAGCCATACAGTCATATCTACGCCTACAAGTAGTAAAATATTATTGTTTAGTAAATCTATTATTATTATTTATGTAATAAATTTATTATGTAATAAAACAAGAAATTCACAATTAGCGCATATAGGGACAAACCTTCATCCACCACACAGTTATGTCCGTCGCTTGACAGTATCAGATGGTCTGGACAGGCACAGATCCATGGGTCTTGGATTTCGTAAATAGTTCTTGGGCTTGGCAAACAGAAGTGACTGCACGATTCACTGGAACAGGGGCTGACTTCTGTAATTGGAAAAACGGAAAATACTTTAATCTATATAATCACAGTAGCGTAGCAAGACAGAGTAGTGAGCGGTACAGTCTGACCTGAGCTAAGCTATTATGGGGTGGCGCCTTTGAAATTGTTGTTCAAATAGGTAAAGTCTGAATGCGCCTCCAGTGGGAGGTCGGAAATAAAATCAGGGGCTGCCCCGGTGGTACACACTCTAGCTATACTACTATATAATAAATCATAGATATTGTTTCATATGTCAAAGATATTGCTTCATATCGGTTGGGGACATGAGCAATTGTTATGCATAATAGACTAAAAGGGGTTCAATATATAATCGATATATGCTCTTTGATTTTGGCACAGAGAATTGCCTTACGATGAAGATTTCGCTCGATTACCTTCAGATTTCAATAGTCAATCTGAATAGTCAGATTTTGTAGAATCTGCGTTTATCGAGGGCTTTATGCCTGTTTGTTGGGGTGCGGTGCGGATCAGTTTCAGAATGTACACACATATCTGCATTCACACACACACACACACGTGGTTGGGGCGCATATATATATATATATATATATATATATATATATATATATATATATATATATATACATACTCACAGACACGACAAAAGTAAGTAGACACTCTTATTATCGTTAAAATTTATTAATTATTAATTATTATAATGTGACAATCTAATATTTAGTAGACATGCCCTTTTCATTTTTCAATACGAGGACCCTATTAGGCACACTACTGATCAGATGAATATTCTTTTGCGGAATTTCTTGCCACGTTTCATGCAATAATCTCAAAAGATCTGGCTTTCAAGATGCTTTCTTGATCTTTTTATGAAATGACCAGTCTATTATGCCCCAAAGATGCTCAACAGGGTTCATATCTGGTACCTGGACTGGCGATGGGTCCTTTTTAGTGGCATCCTCTTCGAACCAATCTTGGATATTTTCAGCTATGTCACAAGGTTACATGAGTCATCTTTAATCATTTCCTCACTGAAGAAGATTGAAACGAGTCTTTTCTGGACTATGGACATATATTTATCTGATTTTATGTGTCCCTCACACTCCACTAGCTCTGACTGACCATTATTTCAAATTGGTCTCCAAACCATCACAGAATAACTACCATGTTTCATTGTTGGCTGCAATCTTTTCAGGACAAATTCTTCATCACAGAGTCTCCAGACCCACATTCGACAACTGTCAGAACATACAGCAAATCTAGACTCATCAGAGATCATGAGTGTTCCAACATGCTAGTGGCCTTTCTACCAAATCACTGGTCCAATCTTTTCCCTTTTTGATATTCTTTTACACTGTAGGCACAAGGCCCGAAATTTTGTGGGGCAGGAGGGGACAGTCGATTAGATCGACCCCAGTACGCAACTTGTACTTAATTTATCGACCCCCGAAAGGATGAAAAGCAAAGTCAACCTCGTCGGAATTTGAACTCAGAACGTAAAGACAGACGAAATACCGCCAAGCATTTTGCCCGACGTGCTAACATTTCTGTCAGCTCACCACCTTTTTGGCTGGTCGAAGAAGTAGCTTCTTTCTTGCTGCTCTGCCATAGTAGCCAGGTTTATCGACATATCTGACAGCTGTTCTTGGACTGAACTCAACTTGATCTGCTGTCAGAGGCCTTGCAACAACGATTGCCCTCCACACTTCTCTTACCAAAGCGAAGAGCCCAGTCAGAGGGCCCTGGCCAACTTGGGTGAGGTGATGTGAACTTCCCGTCTCTGGTGAATTGCACTCTATTAACTGTAGAAAGCAGGATCTCAAGGTTTTCTGTTGTTTTACACTGATTAAGTGCACCTTCAGACTGACCCACAATACGGCCACTTTGAAATTCAAACAGTTCTAAGGTTTCTTTTACACGTGGCATGATTAAACAGTCACATATAGAACCTGAAACATAAAAATGTCAATTAATAAAATAGCATAAACCCTTTAAAGTTAAAATGCGCATAGACCAATGCTTTATGTGGCGTCTATTTAATTCTATCGTGTTTGAGTATATACTTATACGTAAATGTCGAACGACAAGAATGAGTGCTCAACATTGCATTGGTGGATAGAATTTCTTATGTATATGTAAATATATGTATATATCGAAAATATATATCAACTCAACATTATCAAGGTAATTTAAATTGCTGAACTTACAACAGAACATCTGAAAGAATTTTAGCCGTTAATAAATGCTAAACATCTAAATCTTTTTGTATTATTTTTCTATATAGATTTCAAATTGTCAAAAAGTATAGAATTACTATGGTATTTTTATCTTTTATGTTCATAAACTAAATTAGTTATTCAATGACGTCGCTGTTGGTTGAATGAACGAATGTCTTAAGATGAATTTAATTTTGGCCTTTCGTTTGTGTCGTAGGTTTATTAACAGCTAAAATTTTCATAATACTGTGCTGACATATGTTTTCGAAGATATTATTTAGTAATATGGTTTATATATATACATATATATATATATATATATATATATATATATATATATATATAGAGAGAGAGAGAGAGAGAGAGAGAGAGAGAGAGAGAGAGAGAAAGAGAGAGGGAGAAAGAGAGAGAGAGAAAGAGAGAGAGAGTCAGAGAGACAGACAGACAGATAGATAGATGATAGATAGATAGATAGATAGATAGATATCTTTTTATTATAGCCACACAGGGCTAAATACAGAAAATGGACAAATTACAAAGTAGAGCTAGCTTTTGGGGGGGGGGATAATTTGGATCAAAAGGGATCGCGGGAAGAAAAAAAAAAAAAAAAAAAAAAACGTGGGAGGGGGCGATCAATAGGGATCGTGTATCACAGTCGATGTAAAAAACGGGGAACAGATTAGGTTTATCCGTGGAGAGAAAAGCCTACGGAAAAGACCACGGTCACCTCAGGCTTTTTTTTTTAAAGGTACATGAAAGTAAGTACCTTCTCTCTTTTTGTCTCTTTTTGTTACAAGTCTATGCTTAAAATGGTGTCGTCTTTCATTCTTACCATTCTTGCCACATTTACCCATTTTTTATTGAAACTTTCATTCGACAACACTTTCCTCTCTATCCTCATCCTCCTTTTCAAGTGGTACTTGAAAAAGTTGACGAGGGACTGACCAGAGAGGAAAGTGTTTGTTTGTAGACCTTTCAAACGCGTCCACCACACGCATTCTTTTGCCATAGCTATCAGTGTTACAAAAACCGTTTTTCCTTCCCGTTTAAAGGAAGGTGGCGGAACAATATTCACGATAGACTCGGCTGATAAGTGGGCTCGTCCCACACGCGACAACAGCCGTTCGACGAAGGTCCACAGCTCTGAAATATCTGGACACTGCACGAGTGCGTGCAGAACGGTTTCGTCGCTCTGACCGCATCTCGGGCAGGTCGGTCCGGTGGTTTTCGAACCGTGTCTGTAGATCTTCTCTCGAACTGGTAGTGCGTCTCGATAGCATTGCCAAGCCAGAGATAGATAGATAGATAGGTAGATAAATAGATAGATAATATATTTATATAATATAAATATTATTGCAATCGATGTTCAATGTTACGCAAGTAGAAGCAGCTTTGTGCAGCGACTGTGAAGCAGATTAGGCACACGTACCAACATGTCAAATATCCATTTACGTATCTTTGAAATATTGATTTGTATTCTATCGCTTTGTTGAAACATGGTACGTCTATAGTGCATTTTGCTCTGTTACATGTCTCCGCAATAGACCGTTGAAAATCGAGCCAGGTTTTCACTCAAGGCAAAACAAGGGTAACTATTAGTTATGCAACGTATATATATATATATATATATATATATATATATATATATATATATATATATATATATATATAGATAGATAGATAGATAGATAGATAGATAGATAGATAGATAGATAGATAGATAGATATACTGTGTGTGGGTGTATGGTGAGGGTGCTGAGAAGTGCTTGGTGTTAATGTGTGAGGAGTGGGAAGGTTGGTGTGGGTGTGTAATGGTGTATAAAGTGAGTAATGATTTCAAGAGTGTGTCTCAGTGTTTGTATAGTGATGTATGTGTGGTGAGGGTATGTACGTAGGCGGTATGCAGGTGTGTATGTAAAGGGGAGGCAGTTGGGTGTGAGATGTGTGTGGAAATCCATATGGGTTTAGTGTCAGATGAAGAGAGGTAGTGAGTTGAGCCCATATGGAGCAAAAGAACGAAGAGTGAAGATTAATTCCTGCTCACCGCGAAGGAGGGAGACCGGGTGACCCCTGTGCATATGTGTGTGTTTGTATGTATGTATGTATGTAAGTATGCATTATGTATGTGCATATGTATGTATGTATGTATTCGGTCATTAGCCATTAAATACATCATTATACATTTTGTTTCTAATCTTGTTGATATTATTATTCTAGGTTATATTATTGATAGAAATTTTTTTTGTTTTTTCAATTGTTCTGATAATGTGTATAGATTTAAAGAAAAAAACATGGTTTCTCTGAGGAGTCATAGAAAAATGAGTTTCACGATTACTTAAACTTCTAATAATCCTTTCCACTATAGGCACAAGGCCTGAAATTTGGTGGGGGGGGGGGACTAGTCAATTACATCGACCCCCAGTGTTTCAGTGGTGCTTTATCTATCGACCTCGAAATGATGAAAGGCCAAATCGACCTCGGCGGAATTTTAACTCAGAACGTAGTAACGGGCGAAACACTGTTAAGCATTTTGTCCATCGTCCTAACGATTCTGTCAGCTAGCCGCCTGACTTAAACTCGTAATAATAAAATTTACTTAAGATCCATTTACAGAAACAGATCCAGTAGCTTACACACACACACACACACACACACACACACACACGTACATTCATATATGTGTGAGGGGGGACATAACTATATATATATATATATATATATATATATATATATATCATATGCATATATAAATAATATACATATATATATATATATATATATATATATATATATATATATATATAGTATAAAGTTGCGTGGGTAAGGCCAAAACAATGCGAAGTCCACTCCACACACTCACACAGACGCACATCGGCAACATTCGGTTATTTTTTTGAAAATGGGTCATAACCCCGAAATATTGAATACAAGGTAAGACTACATTAATTCATATATTTGTTTTTTTTTTTGTGGTTTACCTTGCATTTACTTCGCATTGTTTTGGCCTTACCCACGGTCCTTTACACAATATATTCTAAGCAATGCTTCATAGTAATTATTCCATTATATATATATATATGTATATATACATATATATATACATATATATGTATACACTGAGAGACCGAATGAGACATACAAATATATATATATAGATAGATATGCGTATGCATGTATGCATATACATGCGCACCTACATAAAAACACATACATACATAGCCGTCAACACATATATTCATGATAACCTAAAAAATAAATACATACTTTAGCAGATGGTAACTCAGTTAAATTTCATATCTTTTGAGGTTTAACCCATTACAAAAATGAAGCAGCTTTGTTTTCACAATGCTGTACCCGATCCAAGAACTGAAATGACGGTCTCACGATCACGAGTGGAACACCCTAGTCACCAGTCTATGCTCTCACACACATGAATAAATACAAAACCAATATACATAGACGGCGTGCACACGCGCGCGCCTGCGCTCAAACTCACACACAACGCACATACTAACATATATATACGCATATTTACTAACACACATACGTACAGAACCAAAAAATTATCGCAATGCATTTCATTAGACAGTCTGACATTCCACTAGTTCACTGCCCCGGCCGGTCTGGCACCTTACTTATGAACACCGGAAGGGCGAAAGCTAGGTTGATCTAGGCGGGATTCGAATTTGGAGTACAGGAACAAATACTGGAAAGCAGTCTTGCATATATTATAAGTATACATTATAAATAATGTATAAAGAATGGAATTTTTGTATAACTCTCATTCTTCCAATTTCCTATTCTTATATTTTTGTCTCTCCTTCTCTCTCTCTCACTTTCACGCTGACTGGGACCAATACTCCATTGTTTATATCTATCCTACTTTATCTTTTCTTCTCCCTTCTCCACTTCCTCTCTCCTTCTGTTTCTCTCTGTTTCTCTCTCTATCTATCTATCTATCTCTCGCAATATCGAGAAAATTAAAAAGATAAGTAAAGGGAATAATGCGTGATAGAGAAAAATGCATAGCATGATGGCACGTAAAGTGTTTCGGAAAGAGGAAGAGGGATGGTTATTGAGAACAACCTAAGTGGAAAATACATCCTTAAATGAAGTGATTCTCACTCTTACCCCCTATTTCTCCTACTTGCTTTACCTCATGTTTTCCGACACTTGACATCTTGTTCCGTTACTCAACACAAATACTAAATAAGAATATGATACATATACGAGGGCTCATCAGTAAGTACCAGGGCTGTTGCCATAGTAACAAAGTTAAGGCGTGCAGAGTAAAGCCGCTTGCCAAAGATTGACCTTGAACTCTGCTGTGCATGCACACTAAGTTTCAACGTTCTAACTCACTTCCGCTGTTTACAGCAGTGCTTGGAAGGAAGGTGTGTAGCGTGTGATCGTCGCATTGACCATGACAGAGAACGTTGTCATGGCGATACCTGCTCAGAGGCCAACGCAAAGTTGCAGAAAGTATATGGAGATGAGTGTATGAGCAACACACAAGTGTATGAGTGGTTCAGGCGTTTCCAAGATGGCTGAAAAAATGTCGATATTGTGTGTTTGTGTGTGTATTGTGCACGCGCGCGATTGTCTGTGCTTCATTGTTTGTGTCTTTGTGTCTGTGCATGGCCCCACCCCCACTGCTTAACAACCGGTGTTGAAGTGTTTAAGTCCCAATAACTTGGTGTTTCGGCATAAGAGACTGAAAAAAGGAATAAATATTAGGGCCGATTTATTCGACTAAAAAAAAGAAAAACACTTCAAGATGGTGCCCCAGCATGGGCGCAGTCTAATGACTGAAACAAATGAAAGAAATAGAGTATAAATTTTAATCCCTTTCATGAAAATGAGAGAAAGATACTAGCTGCACTTTGATATGAAATCGAAACGGTTATATACTCGTACGAACGCTCTGCAAACAGGCTGAGACGGGGAACACCGGTCCTATATTAAAAACGAATTTGGTCCCTTACACCTAGTCCACCAAGCATCTAAGGCAGCAGTTCTCAACAAGGATCTACCGTATTTTGACTTGTATATGGAACCCTTTTTGTTGTTTTTTTTGTCAAAAATTAGATTAAAAGATTTGGGAGTTTCTTATATATTGATAGTATATAATACTATCCCTTACAAAACCTTTTTTCCAAATTTTAAGCCCCCAAAACTAGGGGGTTCCTTATACACGTTAAAATACGGTATATGACCCTCGGTGGCCCTTGTGGTTATATTTTTACAATACATATAGTATTTTAACAATTTTTTACGCAATTCCTAATAATATTACTCTTTTTTACTCTTTTACATCTTTCAGTCATTTGACTGCGGCCATGCTGGAGCACCACCTTTAGTCGAGCAAATCGACCCCAGGACTTATTCTTTGGAAGCTTAGTACTTATTCTATCGGTCTCTTTTGCCGAACCGCTAAGTTACGGGGACGTAAACACACCAGCATCGGTTGTCAAGTGATTGTGGGGAGGGGGGGGGGGTTAGGGTTAGGGTTAGACACACAAACATATATATATATACATATATACGACGGGCTTCTTTCAGTTTCCGTCTACCAAATCCTCTCACAAAGCTTTGGTCGGCCCAAGGCTATAGTAGAAGACACTTGCCCAAGGTGCCACGCAGTGGGACTGAACCCGGAACCATGTGGTTGGTAAGCAAGCTACTTAACACACAGCCACTCCTGCGCCTATATATAATATTCTAACAATTTTTTATGCAATTCCTAATAATATTGATTAATAAAAAAATATAATAGGATGATTTTTTTTAAAGCATCGAATGGCAAGAAGGGTCCATCCAACTAAAATAGGACTCAAAAGTTGAACTGTATGAATTTTCTCTCTTCCCTTTCCTTTACTATCCCTATTTTCGTGTCACTCCTTTTTTATCACCCATCATAAATTCCAACTTAGCGTAAACATGACCTGGTTTGCGCTGGTATGTACTTGTTTTATGTGTAATTGTGTGTGCGTGTACGTGGGTGGGTGTACATGTGTGTGTCTTTGAGAGTGTGCGTGTGTGTGTGAGTGTGTGCGCGTGCGTTCGTGTATGTGTGTGTGTCTGTGTGTGTGTCTGCTTGTCTCTCTCTGTGCGCATGTGCGTGTTCGCACGCGTAGCGTTTGAGAGTGGAGACGCATGGCTTGGTGGTTAAGGTGTTGTATTCCTGATCGTAAGATTGTAGTTTCGATTCCTGGAGAGGGAGACGTGTTGTGTTCTTGAGCAAAACACTTTATTTCACGTTGCTCCTGTCCACTCAGCCGGCAAAAATTAGTAATCTTGCAACGGACCGGCGTCCCGTCCAGCTGGAGAATATCTATCCTTATGTGACGGTATGACTCATAAGAAATCAGTCCTTATGTGACGGTATGACTCGAGAAAGTAACTTTACTTTTTACTTTACTAACGCAGTGTTTGAGATCTTGGGTTCATCCTATTGTGTGGGTCTTAGAATAGTGTTCACTATAGACTTCGGATTCATTCACAACCTGTGTGTGTAAGTAATTAGACAGAAACTATGTGCAATCCAATCGGTTGGACAGTAAATTTAATTCAATGAACTAATCATTATAACCAGTTTTCTTTATGAGCTGTGCGTTTGAGCGACCGCACATAAGTATATTTACGACAGGCTCCTATCACTTGACAACTGATTCTGGTGTGTTTACTTCCCCGTAACTTAACGGTTCGGCAAAAGAGACCGATGGAATAAATACTAGTCTTACAAAGAATAAGTCCTGGGGTCAATTTGCTCGACTAAAGGCGGTGCTCCAGCATGGCCACAGTCAACTGACTGAAACAAGTAAAAGTGTGAAAGAGTATATATATATATATATATATATATATATATATATATATATATATATATATTTACTTGGAGAATGGAGCAACAAATACAAGAAAAAGCATTTTCGTTGGACTAGATAGCCGTTGTTTTATTATGTGGAACTTGTGAAATGAGTCAGTGTGGAGGTTTAGGTTATGTAATGAGTCATTTTGTATATTATGTTTTATTTATATATATATATTGTAATTTTTACTTTTTTACTTTTACATCGTTTAGGTCATTGTGTGTGTGGTGGGGTAAGTGCACGTTTGCGTATAGGCGCAAACATAAATGTTACATACGCTTAAATAGACAGACGCTACTTCTCTGGAGTGGATATCATGTCAATATCGGGAACTACAATTAGTATAAAGGCGTCATTTATTGCACATATTAGTACATTGTTCAAAGCCCTACAAAGAGAGAGGATGACAATAGAGAGAATAAAGGAATAAGAAGCCTTGACTTCTGATTCTAGGCACACAAACATACATTCATACTTTCATAAATAAATACGTACATACATACAGACGTTTGGACGGGCGGAGAGATAGATATACAGTCAGATAGGCAAACAGATAGATAGATAGATAGATAGATAGATAGATAGATAGATAGATAGATAGTTCTAATTCCCAAAAGGAGTGGTGCTTTTCAATTCCCAGACGGGTGGTGCTCTTGAACAAAGCAGATCATTTAACGTTGACACAGTCCACTGAGCTGAAAATTAATAAGAAAATGCCACGGCCAGACCTGAAAGGATCTGTTGTCCCGTTCTGCCGGAGATTTTTACTACCTCGATCGCAAACACGCTATGTGTGCGTATGCGTGAATATATATATATATATACATGCATACATACAAACATACATACGTACATATATATGTGCGTGCATGCATACAATCATACGTACATATATACTTATATACATACATACATATGCAGGTATGTGCATACATGCATGTATGCATGTATGCATGTATGTGTGTAATGTATGTATATACGTATATAAATTCATATGTATAAAAGACAGACTGACAGAAGGAAAGAGAGAGACCGAGTATGAGAGTTTTATTGAAGCTAAAAATCCCCACAAAATACCTTTCAGAGTTTCACGGAACCGATCGTCCGACAGAAAATAAATTTTAAGTGTTCACCTCTTCCAATGATCGCTTACCTAAGACCCTGAGTTATACTTCGTGGAATTTTCAATCAGCTTCAAATAAAAATAGTTTTTTATTTAAATTATCCTTAGTATTCAAGTGCTATTTTCTCCACCTTGTTTTGTACCGACATCTTCAGTGCGCGCGTACGCATGAGTGTTTGCGTTTGTGTGTGAGGGGTTGTATAAAGCGCACACAGATGTATACACACGCATAAAGATACACTCACAAACAAACAAATACACACATATATACTATATCTAAGTGTGTGTATGAGTGTGTGTGTGTGTGTGTGTGTGTGTGTGTGTGTGTGTGTGTGTGTGTGTGCATGTGTGTTCGCGTACATGTGTGTGTGTGTGTGTGTGTGTGTGTTTACAAACACAAATAAAGGGCAAGGAGCCGAATGAATTATGAAATTTTGTTTGCTCAAATCGATGTCCCCTACGTTTCTAATCAGCTTTTGTGACTTGACAACGTATTGTTGTATGTAGTAAATTGGTCGAAGAATTCTAGAATAAACAGAATAAAATCTGTATTGTTCAGTTTTCGTTGGTTAGCTTTAATCAAATACTAATCGCGAGCAACTTCGAGCATGATAGATGTTGGATTATTTCTGTAGCAATGTTCAGTTTGTGCCGTGTCTAGAAGAGGTCTGAAACACTAGGAAATCGCTGGGATGCTGTATAAAGAATAATTACTACTGTGTGATGATTTAGTCAATGGTGTTTGTGGGATGTAATAAGGTTGTTATCTGATCTCTGACTCAAAGTTTGTCACCATAAATTTTTTCATATATCTGCATGTAAACAACAACTCGGACCTATTGTTCTATAAACTAAAACAGTACCAAGAAGTTACATTTTTCTATGAAGCATAAGCTGCACCTCTTTCACCCATTCGAATATCATTTTGCAGTTTTGATGATATTTCAGCTAACATTTATGCTCTAATGGTATTGAGTGAACGCGAATATAAATCCGGTTTTAAAATGTGACATCTTCCGTGAATCCTAAGTAGTTGGGATTGACGGAGGATGCGTTTGTTATTTTGCTTTATAGAGAAGTTACTTTATGAGATCCTTATTCTAAACAAGGTGTTGCTGTGTTACAGAAATTACTTTTAGCAGATGTGAAGAGTATTTGTATGACATTGACAGTGCTTGCATATCCGTATATGAGATGTGCTGGCAACAATGACTTCATATACGTTTATGAGATGCGCTGGCAACAGTGATTGCATATACGTATATGAGATGTGCTGGCAATAGTGATTGCATATACGTATATGATATGTGTTGGCAACAGTGATTGCATATACGTATATGAGATGTGCTGGCAACAGTGATTGCATATACGTATATGAGATGTGCTGGCAACAGTGATTGCATATACGTATATGAGATGTGCTGGCATGCACATGACATACTGGTTAGTGTGGTCCATTCGACAGTTCAACTTCTACAAATCTATTTATTATCTATTTGCCATGTGCCACATCCCACGTAACGAGAACCTAGGAATAGCAACGGTGTGAATCATTATGTTTGAACATATATATGTGTGTGCGTGTGTGTATGTGTGTGTATGTGTATGCGAACGTATGTGCATGAGTGTGTAGATAGATAGATAGATAGATAGATAGATAGATAGATAGATAGATAGATAGATAGATAGACTATGATCGGATGAACATGTATATAATTAAGTATCTGTCAGTGTGTAGGTGATTGTGTGGATTGCGGTGTATGTACGTATTAGCATGTATGTATATGTCTATCTATATATGAGTGTGTGTGTGTTTGTGTGTGTATGTATGTGTGTGTGTATATGATTATATATACGAATATATGCGCGTGTGGGAGAGAGACGGAGAGGGAGATAGAGTGTGTTTGTATGTGTGTGTATTTATTTGTGTGTGTGTGTGTGTGTGCGTGTGTGTGTGTGTGTGTGTACGAATATATGCTAGTTCGCCTGCGCATTAATGCACATTAGAAGAATGAAAAATGCAATCTTTCATACAGTTGGTATTCGGCAAATAACGACTAACTCACACTCGACAAACACATTGATACATCTACATGCACAATCACATACATACACTCACACACATATAGAAACAATAAAAATACAAATAATCATTGACATACAAAAAAAAACAACATAACAGTACAGTAGAAAATAAAGACATTGTCGATTATGCCTATCCTTCTAAATATCTTCTAAGATGCATTATCTTCTATAGTTATGGCTAATAGTTATGTTCATTCTTTTCACCTACGCAAACTATTTATACGTTGAGGGAAATGTAAATAAATAAAGACAGGCGTAAATTAACATATAGCTTTCGTGGCGGAATGATATTCAATGATATTCATTACCACAGTAAGACATCCGTCAATCGTCATTATATATTTAGCATGTTATTCACTATCCAATAAGGAATGGAGTGTAGCTAAGTACATACTCAGAAACGCATACACACACCAGACACACACATACACACACATACACACATATATACAAGCATATACATAAGCATATATACACAAATACACACAAACACACACACAGACATATGCATATATGTGTGTGTGTATATATATATATATATATATATATATATATATATATATATAAAATTACACATACGCATATGTACATTCATGCATACATACCTACATACATACCTACATACATACCTACATGCACACTTACGCACATACATACATATACGTATATATATATATATGCGTATATATATATATGTATAGGCAGGCAGACAAACAGACAGACAGACAGACAGATAGACAGACAGACAGGCAGATAGATAGATAGATAGATAGATAGATAGATAGATAGATAGATAGATAGATAGATAGATAGATAGATAGATAGATAGACAGATAGATAGATAGATAGATAGATAGATAGATAGATAAGATAGGCGTATAAACAACAAGCAGGCGTATTATTTTGACGCTTGAGAAGGTGAGAAAGTCTTTTATATTTCGAGCCTACGCTCTTCCACAGAAAGGAACACTATGAAACAAACAGACAGAGAATAAAAAAAATACCTTAAGAGATAGAAAATATCCAATAAATTACTGGTTTATTTCCTATTATTTTATTATGAATAGTAATATTCCTGAAATAATAGGTTTAAGTATAAATCTTGGTTAATAAATATCAAATTAACATCCAGAAAATGGAGAATTAGCGTTTATATAGTTTATTATCTGCAAAAATTAAAACCTGTTCACTTACAACTGTTTCTATTTTGCCCAAACGATTAACTTCTAGTAATCTTCTATATATATAAAAATGAGAATGTGTGTCTGTCTGTCTGTCTGTCTGTCTGTCTGTCTGTGTGAATCCCTAAAACTCGAGAACTACGCAACCAATTTCATTCAAATTTTACAGATGCCTTACTTAGGGTTCCAGTAGTGTTTTAGTCAAAAAAAATTTTAACTTCTTGCAGAGTTCGAGCTCACAGCAACATAACATCTCCTCCACTATTTAATTATTACGTGTCAAAAGTGAAACAAAAACACTCATGTCAAATACTTTCACTTTAAAAATGAAACTATTCTACTAACTGAAACAATCACATTTCGATACTGTAATGACAGATACTTTCAGAGAGAGAGAGAAAGAGAGAAAGAGAGATAGAAAGAGAGAGAGAAAGAGAGAGAGAAAGAGAGAGAGAGAGAGATGTATATGTATACATATAGATGTATATGTACACGTTATTCCACTAACTGAAACAATCACATTTCGATACTGTAATGACAGATACTTTCAGAGAAAGAGAAAGAGAGAAAGAGAGAAAGAGAGAGAAAGAGATGTATATGTATACATATACATGTATATGTACACGTATATGCATATATATATATATATATATATATATATATATATATATATATATATATATATATATATATATATATAGATATAGATCTATATGCATACATGTATATGTATACACATGTGTAGATGTATATATATAAATATATATAGATGTACATGTAATATGTACACATATATACATATATATACATGCATACAGATATCTATACATATATACACCCATCACACACAAACACATGTGCACAAACACACACATTAGTCATTTGTTTTCTTATCCAAAACTACGTCAAAAGTAGTGAACGGATCTTTATGAAATTTGGAAATTATATTCTATGTATAACGGCCATAACTCCCATGAAAATTCATATATTTTTGATGTTGATGAAATTTTAACCCGAACATAACAGATGAGCATTATTTGTAATTCAACGGTACAACAGTGTAAGACTACCCTTTCAGATATACTTTCATTGTGATTTCTGCAATGTGGTGCATAAATTGTCAAGTAAATGAGATGCATCTTTGCCTCCACTGATTCACTTGCAAAGTGTTGAGTAAAATTATTTCGTTGCAGACCTCCTTTGGGTCTTTTTATTATCACTACGACACACATAGTCCCCAGCTGGTAACATTGATTTCAAGGCCTTCCTAGATGAGAGACTGGCATTCCACTTAATGTCTATGTTCCATGCTGGCATGGATTGGAGAGTTATTAATGTAGAAATATGGTATCGTAGCTACTAACAGTTGAGGGTTGCGTAGTCTAGACGGCGTTTTTAGATTTCATTATTCTCTTTAACCCGGGCAAAGCCGGGTATTTCTGCTAGTATATATATAAAGCAGTTGTTTACTGTCAACTTTATCATAACACTGCTTTGTCGTAACACTGCTGCTTATATATCTCTGTGAGATTTATAATTAGATCATTTCTAATATATATATATATATATATGTATATATATATATATATATATATATATATATATATATTGGATAGCTTTATATTGTAAATTATACACATATAAAGCTTGAAACACGTGTACCGCGGAATCCTTTGTAGTTTTGTTGTTATTTTTGGGATTTACAATTTATATATATATATATATATATATATATATATATATATATATATATAAACTGTTCTTTTTATCCCCAGGAAGATATCTCCTCCATCTGGCTAACGACACACTGTCTGTGTCCGAGTAGTATTTGTGAGGGGAGGTCATCACTCCCACATTCCCAAGTTCCTGAGTAGTTACTCGTCTTCATTGTATGATACTCACCAGCTACTGATGAAAGCTCGTTCCACTCGCAAAATTCTATATGCTTTTTCCAGCGACAAACTGTCGCTGATCTCGAAAAAGGGGAAATAAGCTATATTAATTCTCTGAGTGAGAGGTAAACAGTAACAGTACGGACTCGTAAAATATATTTGCCAACTAAATGTAGCAGTAACATAGAGGACGATGTTACTGTTGTTTTTAGCCCCAGGAAGACATTTCCTCCAGCTTGCTAACCACATATATATACAAGGCCGGCTTAAGTGCCATAGAGACCCTAAGCACTTAGAAGATTTCGGTGCCCCATATACATATGTAATTCCAAATGTAAACAACAATAAACTATAAAATATATTTTTACGTTTCAAAAATTATACAAAACTAACAGTAAGATGGAAAATAATCCTTTCTAATATAGGCACAAGGTCTGAAATTTTGGGGAAGGAGACTAGTCAATTACATCGACCCAGGGTTTCACTGGTACTTAATTTATCGACCCTGGAGGGACGAAAGGCAGAATGTAATGAAGGGCGAAATATCACCAAATGACTGAAATAAGTAAAAGAATAAAGGAGTATTTATACCAGCGTCTTGGTAAGATGGAAAATAATGTTTATCTTTTTTGCACTTCCAATTCATTTTTCCGATCATACAAACAACTTCAAATCTTATTCTCGCAAGTTTAAAGTGATTACTTTTTTGCCGTGAACCATATGCCATTTCTGTGGTGCCCATCATTCCTTTGATGCCCTAAGCACGTGCTTATTTTGCATAATCTAGCTCTGTATGTATATATATATATATATATATATATATATATATATATATATATATATATATATCTATATATATATATATATATATATATATATATATATATATATATATATATATATATATATATATATATATATGTATATATATATATATATGTATATATATATATATATATATATATGTATATATATATATATATATATATATATATATATATATATATATATATATATATATATGTATGTATGTATGTATGTATATATATATATATATATATATATATATATATATATATATATATATATATACATATGAAACAAAATAACAAAAACCAGCAATAGTTTAATGACTTCTAGAGTTAGTATTATTAGGTTAACGCTCAACGATAGAAAATGTTATGTAATGAATTATTAAATGCCGAAGTATAAGTGTGTAGCGTTTCGGACAGTATGCAGTATGCTTCTTCAGATACCAGAGGAAAATGAAGAAAGCTTGGTAAAAGACGGAGACGCTATTTTCGTCAGTTATCAGAGTTGAGTCTTCTTACAATTTAGCCAACAAGAGCTTTGTTGTATAACGGCGAACTTTGATGAGTTCGGACCTTTTGTGTAGGACAATAGGAGCTTGGTGATGTTGAACTTGTTTGAGATGACCACAGATCTTGGAACCTGTAAACAAACCTAGCTCAAACGACTCGCTTATGATAATAAAGATATTACGTAAATGAAGTTAAAATCGGGCTCCACTTACCAGAGATTATTTCACACACACACACGTATAAGTGTGTGTGTGTGTGTGTGTGCTCATACATGAATGTGCATATATATATACATATACATATATATATTAACATAAGTTAATCATCACAAAATTTTCCTTATACCCCAAGATTTCTTACACATCGGCAATTTTGAAATACTGAAATCGACTGGTGATCAAGATATTTAAAGATGCTAACTGCCTTTATTATGTTGTATCGTTAGAGGGTTGGGCAGGGAGGTGAGTGGCCACATTGTTGGTTAAAGAACTTATCGTGTGGTAAGTTGCATCTTTTTGTTGGCGTTCGTTTTTACAGGTATCAACAGGTAATTCAGTTTTAGAGTTAATCTCTTAGAGGCTTGTTTGTCAGTTGACACCTTTCGACATCTGATTGTTTACATGGATGACGTCCGCTATTTTCGTCAGTTATCAGAGTTGAGTCTTCTTACAATTTAGCCAACAAGAGCTTTGTTGTATAACGGCGAACTTTGATGAGTTCGGACCTTTTGTGTAGGACAATAGGAGCTTGGTGATGTTGAACTTGTTTGAGATGACCACAGATCTTGGAACCTGTAAACAAACCTAGCTCAAACGACTCGCTTATGATAATAAAGATATTACGTAAATGAAGTTAAAATCGGGCTCCACTTACCAGAGATTATTTCAGTTGAGTTGAATGCATGTATGTCGTTTAACCGTACAAATTTTGACGTGCCATCCCAGAAATTCTCCAATTGACCGCCTCTCTTTGACAAACGCATTAAGGAACTGTCAAGAAATATATATTACATTATTCATAGGCATCACACTATACTAGTCTTTCACCCTTCACGTCAATATATTCATTACAAGACACAAAACACCACCCGATCTACGGATTGAACCAAAGACTTCACGATCATGAACTACACACACTAATCTCTAAGCTTCATACCTTCGCCTTGATGAATATAGGTATCCTAAATTAAACAACAACCACTACATTTCTAAGTGTCGGATGTAATATGTTAATTATTAAGAGCAAATACCGAATCTTTAAATCAATACTATATCTATTTTTCTCTTCTTTTGTCTAATTTGGTGTGCTTTGATGGTTGTTCTATTCAGAAAAGTCAGTCGTATGGAAGCAATAATATTAGTTGAGGGGGCTGCTACGGTTTTACATTGTCACTGTGTGCGGCGACATAAATGTTTTTAATGTATTACGGCCAACGAGAATCTACATCAGACTACAATTACTAATACAGCAGGTGTCGTATTATAGGCTACAGTGACAGAGCGTGCAAATGACAGCTTTGGCCAACTCGTAAAAAAATAAACAGCCAATTCCCACCAAACATCAAACCACACCTAAACATCTCAAAAAAAAGAAAATGATAATAATAAATAATAAAAACACAACTATACAATTTAAATAACACTCCTCGT
Organism: Octopus bimaculoides; assembly: GCF_046866305.1. NCBI lineage: Eukaryota > Metazoa > Mollusca > Cephalopoda > Octopoda > Octopodidae > Octopus > Octopus bimaculoides. Next base: position 77,904,084 of record NC_142936.1, on the reverse strand, counting down.
ACATTGTCGGAAAATAAGATGAAATACTCATGGCTTTAATGATTTGATCATAAGCGTTGTATCGTTGTTTAGCCCAGGGTCAACAAATTCTGAGATTACATTGATTTAAGCAATAACTACGACATGCTTTAGAATCCATTCTATTATAGGCACAAGGCCTGACATTCTAAGAGGAGGCTAGCGGATTACATCGAGTCTAGAGTAAGACTAGTACTTATTTTATTAACCCCACCAAAAGGATGAAAAGCAAAGTCGATCCCGGCAGAGATCGAACTCAGAACGTAAAATCAGAAGAAAGTCCGCTAAATATGTTGAGCTACATGCCAACGATTTTGTCAGCTCTCTGTCTTGGATTTATGTTATTATTTTGAATTTATATTATTATATTGTTAATATAACTATATCGAAGGTGGCGAGCTGCCAGAATCGCTAGTACACCGGACAAAATGTTTAGCGGCATTTCGTCTCTCCTTACGTTCTGAGTTCAAATTCCGCTGAGGTCGACTTTGGCTTTCATCCCTTCAGGGTCGATAAAATAAGTACCACTTGAACACTGGAGCCGAGCAGCAGGGGGCGATATAATCGATTTACTCCCTTCCCCGAAAATTGCTGAATTTGTGCCAAAATATTTAACTAAATCCAGTTCCAATAGGACATGATGACTCACATTTCAAGAACTGACACTTCGTTGGTTAAAACGACGCGGGTTCCAGTTGATCTGATCAACGGAACAACCTGCTAGTGAAAATATCTTGCAAGTGGCTGAATACTCCACAAACACACGTACTCTTAATGAAGTGACGCAAAATATGACAAGGCTGGCCCTTTGAATTGCAGGTACAATTCATTTTTGCCAGCTGAATAAACTGAAACAACGTGAAATAAGGTTCCTTATTCAAGGACACAAGCGCCGCCAAGAATTGAACTCACACCCTTACGAACGGGAACTCAATACTCTTAACCGCCAAGCCTTGTGTCTCCACTCCTCACATGTAAACCATCCCTTTCTATTATAAGCACAAGGCCTTAAATTGCGGAGGGTTGGGATAGTCGATTACATGCCCCCCCCCCCCGCCCAACGTACAGAACTGGTACTTATTTTATCGACCCCGAAAGGATAAAGGGCAAAGTCGACCTCGACAGAATTTGAACCCAGAAAGTAAAAACAGGCGAAATGCCGCTAAGCCATTTACTTACACAACTGATGCCATGAGTTCAAATCCCGTCGAAAACGAATTTGCTTGCCATTCGGCCGAAATCGGTATATTTTGTGGTATTGAGCCTATCTTAGATAATCAGTATATAAGCGTACTACTTTGAGAATATCCTCCCTTGTGTTTTCTGTATAAAACTAATTTGTGTTCTTTAATATATACTATGAGAAGAACTAACTTTGCTAATTTTCTATGCATTACTTTTTAAAATCTTTTAAAATTTTTATTTGACTGTGGTCATGCTGGAGCACCGCCTTGAAAAGTTAAGTCGAAGAAATTGATCTCAGTATTTATTTTTAAATTTACAACTTATTCTGCTGATTCTTTTGCCTAACCGCTAGTTTAGGCAAAAGAAACCGCTAGTTTAGGCAAAAGAAACCAACACCAGTTGTCAAGCGGAAGCGTGGAACAAACATAAGCACAAGAATACACACATACCTATACAACGCACACACACACACACACACACACACACACACATATATATATGTGTGTGGGAGGTGTATACACGACAGGCTTCCACACAGTTTCTGCCCACCGAATTCACTCACAAGGTGCAGGACAGGGGAACTGATTCAGGAACTACGCGATATCAAAACGAGCCTCTTAACCACCGTATAATTGTTCTTCCATTGTGTTTCTTCGTATCTGTTTCTGTTGATGATTTTTATCCGCTTGCTATTACTCGTCCTATTTAAGTTTTCAATTTAAAATGTTTGTTCTTATTTCTAAGTATTTATACTTTGTTCCTCTTTCACTTTCCTCACTAAAATTGAAGCAGTCAAGAGCTGTTTTTCTCTTTAAAGTCCTTAGCAAAGAAAATATTGACATCTGATAAATCTTTCTGTTGATATGTCCAGGCATGTGTTGTTGTATTGTTACTTGAATACACTTAGACAAAGTAGAACTGCTGCAGGAGAAATAATTAACACACATACATACACACACATACAATATAGTGTACATATCCGTTTTGCTAATTGTGCATGCTTTTTGAAAATATTTTGTATCCTGAAACTATAATAACAATTGTTTCTTTTCGATCCCCAAAACCTCTAGAGTCATTAATATAATATAAGGATTGCTTTCTAGGTTATTCACCGTATTGATATTAATTTCTCCACTTACCGCATTCTCTTTTATAATCGTTTCAATGTTGTTTTTTTTTCCTTTTTAATTGCCTTTTTTTTTTCTGAGTTTATTTTTGTATATGAGTATTTATTTTGTTTTACTTTCGTACTTGTACTACAAATTCTCTCACAACGCAGTGATTGGCGCAAGGTGCCACGCAGTGAAACTTAATCAGAAAGCACATGGTTGCAGAGCGAACTATTTTAATCCACACTCCACGCCTGCACCTGTATGTATACATATATATATATATATATATATATATATATATACACACACACATGGATGGATGAATGGATGGATAGATCGATGGATGGATCGATGGATAGCTATACCTATCAGTCACGCTTGCGCATGTATATATATTAGGCGCAAGCGTGGCAATATGAGAAGAAGTTTGCTTCCCCACCACATGGTCCCGGGTTCAGTCCTACAGCGCGGCACCTCAGGTGTCTTGTGCTATAGCCTCGGGCCGACCAAAAACATTGTGACCGGGTTTGGTGGACGGAGACTGAAAGACGCCCGCCGCATGTGTGTGTGTGTGTGTGTGTGTGTGTGTGTGTGTGTGTGTGTGTGTGTGTGTGTGTGTGCGTGCGTGTTTGGGTCGATGTCTTCCCCCATCCAACCCCTCCGCTTAACAACCAGTGTTTGCGTGTTTCTGTAACTTAGCAGTTCGCCGAGACTGATAGAATAATTGCCAGGCTTAACAAAAAATAAGGACTGGGACCGTCGATTCATTTAACTAAAACGAATTTTTCATGGCTACAGTTTAATGACTGAAATGAGTAAAAGATATATATGCATATATATAGTGTTTGATCTCACTGCATAGGGATGTATCTAAGCTTACCTTTGTTCAAATTCAGTAATTTATCAGTTTTCTTTATCTAACTGTATACATAAAGTTTTACTCTCTTTAGAAGAAATTCTTAGATATTTTGCTCCTAGTAATTTTCACAGATATTCCGTAAAGTGTACGCTGTTTGCAAGAACTTGTTCAACAGGTTTTCGCTTTGTGAAATTTTCCAAGTTGATTGTGGTAAAAACCTATTGTTAATGACCATCCTATGCCAATTATATTTGCACTCACTTCTTTATTTAAAACAGTGTTTTATGACCTTATGACTGTTATTTTATTTATTACTGGATAGAAAAATTGATAGAGCTCCAACCACAATGCCCTGTAGATTTTTGTTAAAGCCACCTACATTCTGTGTTTAACCCTCACGTGGTGGGCTCGACCTTGTTTCTCATTTTATCAGCGTTAATAAAATAAACATGTCAATTTCCAGAACACTGAATAGGCTCTACCTTTCCAATAAATATGTGACCTTGACTCAACGATAGAAATTACTCTTAACTTCCTTTAAAATAAATAGACCACCAAGCAGTTTCTTTTTTACTAATGATGCATATGATGCATAATAATGTATATGACGCAAATCTCTGGCAAGCAAGTTTTACTACAAGCGCCACCGGACTCATCTCCAGAAGTGAATGGATTACTTGCATATAGTTATGTTGTCAATGTGGCATCTGTCATCAGCTAGGTAAACTAAGCTATCAAATGCTAAAGTCCTAAGCATGACTAAATAATGATTTCAAAAATTGGCACAAGGCCAGCAATTTCGTGAGTGGGGAATATGTCGTTTAGATCTCTCTTATAATCGTTTCAATGTGTTTTTTCTTTTCTTTAATTGCCTTTATTTCTGAGTTTATTTTTGTATATGAGTATTCATTTTGTTTTCCTTTCCTGCATCTACTACAAATTCTCTCACAACGCAGTGATTCGCCCAAGGTACTTATTTTATCATCCCCATATATATATATGTATGTATGCATGTACGTATGTATGTATGTCCGATATGTAAAACTGTCCGATGAACGGGAACGTGAAACTCCGAGTAAGAGTCTTTTGGTATATATATATATATATATATATATATATATATATATATATATATATATAATCTCGTTTTTGTACATATGATTACATCGTGCAATATATCCTTTTTCTAATTCAAGACTACAGTATGTAACAGGAGAATTTGGTTATTACTTCGAAGGACTGAACTGTAACCATTTCTTGTCGAAATATTTGTGTAAATTTGGTCCTTATTACTTAGATTTCTGATCAGCTCAGATTTAATGAACTATAAATATGTTCTAGTTGTGACTATGCTGAAGAAAATCTTTTCCCATATCACAAGTCATAATGTTATACTTACTTTCGTGACCAGTCTGTAAGGTAAAGGTAATCACCAGACAGAGCAATACCAAAATAATGGGCGTCCGATTCACTGTAAAGTACATTCTGTTGCTTGCCGTCAGTGGTCATCGAAGCAATTTTGTTGGAGCGGGCATCAACCCAATATAATCGCTTCTCTGTATTGGTAAGATGTTAGAAGTAGAATTAGATGGGCAAACATACACATACAAAGATTTAAAAAATTATGTAGCAATACAAAGTTGGTAAGATTAAAGGTCAAATCATACTATAAAAACAGAATAAAAATTAATCTACCTCGAATCTCAATTTGTCTTGCAATGAAATTGAATCATAATAAGCTCTGAGTGTAAAATAATAGATTTAAACTTCAGTCGTCTCCTATATCTTGCGGATGAGACCACACTATATAGAGTATCATCTTTAATTTTTCAATCTCATTTTTTAAAAATCTAAGTTCTCTATTTAATACTAAATAGTAATAATGTTATTTTTTGTATAATTAGATATTGTTAATATAACAATACATAAAAAAACGGGCTAGAGTTGAAGTGCTCAGCATGGCCGCAGTCAAGTGACTGAAGCTAGTAACAGAACGAAAGAATATATATACGCACAAACACAGAGGCTCAAAGTATTGTCACTGGTCTAGAGAAGAAAGATCAGCATCAATAATGCTTTTATATTTTCAGAGTATATAAGACAAATGAAAGGACCGTAGTCTGAGACCAAATGCTTACAACAGAGTAAACTGTAATAACGAGAGCTAAGAGCCAAATAGTGATGTTAAACAATGTGACGTATAAAGTCTATTTAAAAATACAGCCAGGACAATAAACAGAGAAATAAAACGTCAACGTGTGTTTCGACATGTATTCAATTCAGTCACAAGAACTTTGTACCCCTTGACCTATCGTCTAAGGGCTGAATATCCTACACACGCATGTAACCCTAACGCAACATTCACCAGTAGAATTCACCGGACGGGCTGCTAAATATATTCTGCTTACCTAATTTCAATAACAGGGGTTGGATTCACAACAGACTATGCTAGAAGACACGCCTAAGAGGCCACGTAGGGGGATCGAATCCGGAACCCAATCTGGAATTAGGAATATATCTACGAATACGAGACCTGATGACGTTCGGAGATCATGCTTATCGAAATGTAGTGCAATTAAAAATATTTCCTAAAAATTGTTTCGTCTCCCGAATTAATATTATTAGTCCCAAACTATTACAACTTCATACTTTTAGATACATAAACAACATCTTTGTTTTCATTTCGTCGTGAGAAAGGGAATTTGCTGTCCATTTGTGACCGGTGAGATTGATGGCTTTCCGCTAAAACTTCAGGGAAAAGTTATGCACTGAGATGGGAAAGCCCAAACGGCTGATGTTCAAGAGAAGAAAGGACCTCTGTCCTGAAAACGATTTAACTTTACTTCTTTCCCACAATGAATCAATTTTTAACATTGACACAAGAAAACACATTTTTGTTTTGTTCTGTTTTTTTTGTTTTTTGAAGTATCAAGTTGTATAGTGTGTTGCCATTATTTTAATGATACTCATTTTAATAATTGCAGATACTGAAGGGGAAAATTGCAACAAAAGCTGTATCGCTCCCACTTACTTGATCAAATTATTTTTTACTCGTAATAACACTATGATCGTATTGTCAGTGAAAAAGAAAGACTGTAATTAAACGCTAGGTTTGTTTGACATATCTGCCAATTTTCGCGGCCATACTGGAGCACCACCTTTAGTGGAAAAAATCGACCCCTGGACTTATTCTTTGTAAACCTAGTACTTATTCTATTGGTCTTTTTGCCGAACCGCTAAGTCACGGGGACGTAAACACACCAACATCAGTTGACAAGCAATGGTTGGGGATGGGACAAACACAGACACACAAATACATACACACACACACACACACACACACACACACACACACACACACATATATATATATATATATATATATATATATATATATATATATATATATATATATATATACAACGTGCTTCTTTCAGTTTCCGTCTACCAAATCCACTCACCAAGCTTTGGTCGGCTCGAGGCTATAGTAGAAGACACTTGCCTAAGGTGACACGCAGTCGGACTGAACCCGGAACCATGTGGTTGGAAAGGAAGCTTCTTACCACAGTCACTCCTGCGCCTATATATATATATATGACAAGCCTATATATATATAAGAAGCTTCCTTCCCAACCACATGGTTCCGGGTTCAGTCCCACTGCGTGGCACCTTGGGCAAGTGTCTTCTACTATAGCCTCGGGCCGACCAAGGCTTGGTGAGAGGATATATATATATATATATTGTGTGTGTGTGTGTGTGTGTGTGTGTGTGTGTGTGTGTGTGTGTGTGTGTGTGTGTGTGTGTGTGTGTGTGTGTGTCATATATATCTATATGACAATGGTTT
>NC_142936.1:77844566-77887066 GCF_046866305.1 Octopus bimaculoides | reverse complement strand
TATTTTCGACTTCATTGCTTCCTTCTATCTATAATCAGGTGGATTGTGATAGTAAACTAATGTTCTTGAAAGGGCTCATACTGGTATAAGTTGAAAAACTCTGAAACTGTTGTATCCCTTTGATTTTGCCCTTAATGTGCAGCAACTGCTTCAGTGGAGTAAAACCACTTGTCTTCTTACGAAGTACACTAGTGTATACATATTCTTACGAAGTACACTAGTGTATACATATTCTTACGAAGTACACTAGTGTATACATATTCTTACGAAGTACACTAGTGTATAAATATTCTTACGAAGTACACTAGTGTATACATAGTGTATACAAATTTAGAAATAAGAAATAAACCTTTCTTAAAGGCTATGAAAGGAAAATCTTTAAAAGTTCAAATTAGACCAATTCCAAAGTAGTTCTTTGAAAACTCATCGCCACCACGGTTATTCCTCTTTCCTGACATTTACTAAATAGCAAATAGGAACCACAAGAACAAACATATACTACCTACTTTCAAAGTCTGGCTGGTTTGAAGCATCAAAGGTCAGGAGGTCACGAGCTCTACCAAACTCAGGATGCACTATGTCGCGAACTTTATCCAGATTATCGAGCCGTGCTACATGAATACCGTTCCTTGAGGTTGTGTAATCTGTCCATATAAGGTAATCCTATAATGAAGGATACATGTGTTAATATATTCATATTTACCTCACACACTTGCGATAAATGTCTTCAAATACAAGCCGGCGAGGGAGCATCGACACTATGCCTCGACCTGCTAGAAATAGTAATCAAATACCTCCCTTAAATCGCAACCTACTGTTTGCAAGAGGAGGAAGTAGTTCTTGGATATTGGTCTAATCGATTACAGCTGACTTGAGACTAACCAGCAACAATAATTTACAATGAATTGCTTTGACTTAGGACAAAAATTATACCTATCAAGATATCAAGCAATGGAGGGGCCAGTTTTCTTTACATATATCTGAGTGTATAAGGAGAGGGATGACGCAACGTGTATTCTCTCCTTAAAAATTTTAAAGGATACGTACGAATTACTGGATCAAGCATCCAGGAACTGTAGTCTTACTTTATGATTGAGGTTATATCAGCTGTATTTATGCATGTGTATATATATATATATATAGAGAGAGAGAGAGAGATAGATAGATAGATAGATAGATAGATAGATAGATAGATAGATAGATAGATAGATAGATAGATAGATAGATAGATAGATAGATAGACTCTCGACGATCTCTCGTATGTTGATAGGCAAGAGTGAGGTGCCGAATATACATGTCAATGAAAACGGCCTTCCACATTCACTGATGATACTGTAACTTTTCACATACACTACGGAGAGTCACGCCAGGGGCGATATTTAACCACCAGAGAAAAGGACAGTAGTGCGTATTATGTCATTGCTATTGTGCTGTGTCTAAAACAACTGATTGAGAGAAGCTTTTGGAGTATCACACGAAATATTTTGCGGTATTTATTTCGAATTTGTGCTATCACGGATGGGAATGATACCCCCTACACGGACACACCTACATTTAACCATGGATAACATTTGAGTAATCCATGGTATTCAGCCTGCTGCAACATCATCGTCATCGTCATCATCATCGTCGTCGTCGTCCATCTCCTCCTCGTTCTCATCGTCGCCGTCGTCGCTTGATGATGATGATGATGATGATGATGATGATGATGATGATGATGATGATGATGATGCATAATTCTGGTTGTGGAATAAAGAAACATATTATACATGAGGTTTAACGAAAAATCATTGGCTCCTGTATTCACAAGATATATCAATCATTTATACTTGTTACTTAATATTTTCTTTTGTTTAGAACAAGGTGGCGAGCAAGCGAAATCGTTAGCATGCCAGGCAAAGTGTTAAGCGACTTGTCGTTTGTTTTTTACGTTCCAAGTTCAAATTCCACCAAGTTTGACTTAGCCTCTCATCTTCTTGAGTCGATAAAGTAAGTATCAGTAGAAAGCACTGGGGGTCAATATAATCGACTTACCCCTCCCCGGAAATTGCTGGCCTGGTACCAAAATTTGAAATCAATATTTGGTCTAGAAGTCCAATATAAAAAAATCATTGTTAAATCTCTTTCAACTCATCCCATCTTTAACTATCGTATTAACTTTCAAACACTGTGTCTATTTACTTCATTCATTTATGTAGCAGAGTTGTCTCAGTTATGCATTTTCAAATGGGCAAAGAAGTTCGTTTTCTATGTTTTGTATTTATGTTTTCGTTTCTAGTTGTGTTCAACGTCTTTTTTGATGCCCTGTACCCATATATGCAAGTATATATACATATATATGTAGGTATGTACATATATGTATGGATATATGCATATATTTATATATTATTTTTATTATTATATGATCGAACGCCACGCATTGCCTTCAAGTAAGTTTTATCTTAATAATTACGATGCACACTCTTCTACTATCTCTTCTCTGTCTATCTCTCTCCCTCTCTTGTTCTTCATTCTTTGTCTTTCTCTCCCACCCTTTCTCTATTCTACTCTCCCTTTCACCGTTCCCTCTCTCTCTCACTCTTCCTCCTTGACCCTCTCGTCGCTGACACTTGACGAAAGGAGATCTCTCTTTCTGTCCACTGCCTTCCTAAAGAAAAGACGTGCCTTTTCCTGTCTCTTCTCTCATGGCTCGTCTACCTAGCGTTCATAATAATTTTTCTCTCGGCTTGGCTCAACAACCCTCACCGTTTGTTTTTACTGCCTTGTTCTCACTGTCCTGTTCTTGGTAACACATTCACCCTCCGCAAAAATCCCAAATTTTATTTAATTTGCTTTGCGGGAAGGACTGTTTCAACGAAGTCGCGTATTGTCCTTGCCTTCGAAACGCGTAGTAGTTAAAACAGGGGCAACTGACGAAGGGGTATACTCTTTATGTTGCATGTCTCGTTTCTCTGGGGGGGTTTTTCCGTTGTTCGCAAAGAAGTTCGTTTTCTATGTTTTGTTTTTATGTTTTCGTTTTTCATTGTGTTCAACAGTTTTTGATGTCCTGTACCCATATATGCATGTATATATACATATATATGTAGGTATGTACATATATGTATGGATATATGCATATATTTATATATATATATATATATATATATATATATATATGAAATATAACGTGTCTTGAATGGCACAACAATGCAGAGTGGACTATAATAACTGTTATAATTTAATTATTTATAGCCTGATATAATATTTCGGAATATAAAAATTCCTTCTTTAGATATTGCTAGGAATTGATCGAGTCACTGCTATAATCGGTTCTCCAACTTCTATAAGGTGTAGTGCTACCAGCTATGAATTACAGAGCAGATGTAGGAGAAATAAGAATAAACACAAGTTTATATTAGGAGTCGCCCACTAAGGAGACCCCCTTAGTTGTCAGCCAGCATCTTGTTTTAAGTTTTCCTTTACCAAACCTCATGATTTTATGACTATACCAACTATGATTTCTGCCTGCTCTCTCACGCCTACCCCTAATTGATAATGTCCTTTATTCTCTCAAGCCTTAGATATGCAAAATTTGATAAACTAGTCTATAAATTAAAACTAAAAAAAAAAAATCAATCACAGGCAGAGTCTTCTTGACATTTTATTTATTAATTTCTATGTTGTAGTAGAAGCAACATGTTCTTTGTCTTATCTCCTTAACTTCTTGGAGATTTTTGGTATAATTATACTAATGAGTCCATCTGTTCTAATTTAATTAAATTCTATGTCTTTATGCAGCTGAGAATTGCTCTGCAGTTTAAATTGATGCAATGATTACATTGTTCAATTAAATGGTGTCGCATGAAACGATCGTACTGCATTACCTCTGGATATCCTTGTTGTTTATCTTGATTTTAATCACTTTACTTTGAAATTTATGGATAATACCGTACTAAATTCTGGTGTCTCAACTTAAGTACCATATTCACCCGAATCTAAATGTTTGCTGAACTCATATATATATATATATATATATATATATATATATATATATATATATATATATATATATATATATATATATATATGTATGTATGTATGTATGACCCCTGTATTCCTGGGATTTCAAATTATCAAGATATAAGGCCTTATTAGAAAAACCAACAATATAGTATAACCACAAATTTTGAAATGAAATCCACTAACCTGGAATATGCTGATGCCGTATATCGATCCTTCGATTCCACTATTCTTTGGAACCAAGACTGTAATAATTTCTGTTGAGAAATTGTATTCTTTCACGTTTCCCAAAGCAGAATCGGCCCAGTATAAACTGGAAACAATAAAAGAAGAAATATGTCAAGAGAAAGAAGATGAATGGATTTTAAATTTCAAAACGTATCTAATTATTCTTTGGATGTATGTGTGTATATATGTATCTATATATAGATATATGCGCGCGTGTGTCTGTGTGTATTCACACACACACACACACACACACACACACACACATATATATATATATATATATATGTGTGTGTGTGTGTGTGTGTGTAATGAAAATATAAATAAGTAGTTAATATTGTAATTTTGAATGTTTGTTAAAACAGATATATGAATTTTGTATGCTTCCGTAGTTGTTTGGGTCGGTCAACCGTGATAGGTCAGTTTGTTGGTGGTTTATTTGTTTTAGGTCTACTTACATGTCTTTCATAAAGTCAATGTGGATGTGAGATGGAGAGCCAAGATCTCGGTTTGTTATCAATGACCGCCCAGAACCATCAAGGTATGACCATTCCACTTTAGGACTATTTCCAGCATCTGTCCAAAATAACTTGCTGCAATATAGATCAATATGTAAAATAAATTGATGACACATTCAACATGTAATGCATAACTATATTTCCTAAAAAGAATTTCTTCAAATAATTTATTATATTCGAAACCAAGAGTGCGATAGGCGTTCCTACTCTGTGAATGCAAACATAATTTTTGATTTTTACAATTTTTATTTCTCGTCATTATCGAAGAGGTTAATAATCGATCAATGATCCAAGCTGCTTTCTTCTCGATTCAATCATCATTTGAGTGTTGGAGTTAATTTGTAATCCTCTTCATTTCTCGCAGTTGAACCTTTAACGGAATTTATTCTGTTGCCGGCATTTCGTCCAGGTTTCTCTACTGGGAAGAATTGCTTCTTCCATGCTCAGCAAACTCAGAGCCAAAATTCTTACGTTTTAAATTCTTTCTTTCAAAATTATAAAAATCTGTCATCAAGACATTTCTTTAAATCTTCAACATTCTTTAATTAGGATCTAAAAGATATACGCGTGAATAATTTCTTTATGTTGCCATATATGGACAAAAACGTCTACTTATAGTGTGAAGTTCAAACAACCTACAGAATATAATGACTTTAGAATAATTTTTCTGCGTTTTAGGCTGGGGGAAAGGGGAGATGCCCATAACATGCTGAAGGGCTTCCGAAACAGTTAAAACAGAGAGAGATCTTGAAAGTGGCTAAGTCACCTACGGACAATATGGGGGTGATAAAATAAGATTACAGATTAAATCTACTATTCAAGTAGGCTGCGACGGGATTTGAAATTGGGACCTAACCTGGCGGAACAAATATTTCAATGCATCTCGTTCGACGCTCTAAGACCTATCGTCAATTTTGAAGAATGGTAAAATCGAAAACATCGAATTAATAGGAATACTTGATTGTTATTTTATTCCTATGTGTGTGTTGCTGGCACTCCGTCGCTTACGACGTCGAGGGTTCCAGTTGATCTGATCAACGGAACAGCCTGCTCGTGAAATTAACGTGCAAGTGGCTGAGCACTCCACAGACACGCGTACCCTTAACGTAGTTCTCGGGGATATTCAGCGTGACACAGAGTGTGACAAAGCTGACCCTTTGAATTACAGGCACAACAGAAACAGGAAGTAAGAGTGAGAGAAAGTTGTGGTGAAAGAGTACAGCAGGGTTCGCCACCATTCCCTGCCGGAGCCTCGTGGAGCTTTAGGTGTTTTCGCTCAATAAACACTCACAACGCCCGGTCTGGGAATCGAAACAGCGATCCTATGACCGCGAGTCCGCTGCCCTAACGTTTAGATTTAAACTCACTATGTAAAGTAACTAAATAATGACAATCACTTAAAATGTAATAACTTGTTTCCTTTGACTTATTTAAAGTCATTACACTAATCTTATTCAGCAACCGCAAACTATGATGCATTCATTGAATGGTGTTCATTTTACAGCTTACATTTTGAGTGGGTTGACGTTGCGAATAGTTAGCGGAAAGCCAGTATTTCAGTAGAAAAGTGTTGATTCTACTGACAATGGCTACTGTGAGTAATATATTACAACAATCACCGTTCTGAGGTTGCTCCAACAGAACAGCCAGCAACATAGATAATAGTGGCCTAATGTAAAGTAAATGATACATCAAAAGAATCTAATATTTAACAATTAGTTTCTTCCATTTAAATAAAACGTAACGAAATATTTTATAAACTCCTTCCTAGAGGCTCTTTATAAGGCTTTTATTAACTTGTTTAAAGGGTAAGGTGATGATTAACGATAAATCTCCCTTTGGATGACATTTAAACAATAGTTTTCATTTTTATCAAGTAAAGGGACTGTGAGGTAATGTCTTCTAAGTACCCTCGCCCAGAGGATTTTTAAATCTCGGTGCTTAGCAACTTTCTTTATGGTGTAAAGGAGTAACCTTTCTTTGGATAACATCTCAGTCTATTGTAGTCTATTTTTTTTTTCGTTATTGTATTCAATTAAACACAAGACCAACTTTAATAATGGTTTCAAATTTTGCCACGAGGGCAGCCATTTGTGGGGAGGGAATGAGTCGATTACATCGACCCCAGTGTTCAACTGGTACTTAATTTATTGACCCCGAAAGGCTGAAAGGCAAAGTTGACCACAGCGAAATTTGAACTCAGAATGTAGCGACGGACGAAATACTGCTAGGTATTTCATCCAGCGTACCATAGATTCTGCCAGCTCGACGTCTTGATGCCAACTTTAATAATGAAGGGTGTTCTTGATTAATTCGACTAGACTCATATTACATCCCCATATTGCAGACAGCTGGCTTGAAAGCTTTCATAAAAAAAACAAACTTAAATTCTGAACGAAAGTACACAAAGTCGAGAGGAACAAAAATAAATAATAGAAATCGACCGAATGTCTATAGATTCGTCAATGATTCCTAGCACAGATATAACTTTGGAAGGAAAATATAATAATAGATTATATTGACGCTTTTTCCCTGTACATATAACTGGCACTTATTTCGGCAAAGTCGAAATGATAAAACGCGAAGATGACTTCGGTGGAATTTGAACTCGGAAGGTTAAAAAAAAAAAAAAAAGGAACGATAAAGACAACTAAACATTTTGTCCATTATTCTACCGACTTTACTAACCTACTAATTCTGCTAATGTTATATAATATCAAGAAATGTCTCACTTACCTTTTACCAGGGTGTACAGCAATTCCAACAGGATTCTCTAAATCGGAATCAATCAGAACCTGTTGGTACATGCCATCTGCTCGTGCCACATTTATAGTTCGAAGTAGACTGTCAGTCCAGTAGAGGTTTGACGAAATCCAGTCAAGAACAATGCCTGTTACATGGAAAAAAATAAATAAATAAATAAATAATAATAATAATAATAATAATAATAATTATAATAATAATAACCCTTTCTACTATAGGTACACGGCCTAAAATTTGGTGAGAAGGGGCAAGTCGATTATATCGACGCTAGTGCTCAACTGGTACTGATTTCAACGATCACGAAAAGCAAATTTTAACTCAGAATGTGTACACGAACGGAATATTTCTAAGTATTTTCTCTGATATGCTACCTATTCTGCCAGCTACTGCCTTCTTAATAATGGTTTCAAAGTTTGGCACAAGGCCAGTAACTTCGGGGAAAGGGTAAGTCGATTACATCGAACGCAGCGCTCATTTGGAACTTAATTTATCGACCTCGAAAAATGAAAGGCAAAGTTGCCCATGGCGGATTTTGGACGTAAGGACGGACGAAATGCCGCTAAGCATTTTGCCCAGCGTACTAACGATTCTTCTAGCTCGCCACCTCCTTAATACTAGTAATTATTATCGTTTATGTGTAACCTATACAGAAGATTTATAAACAGGGATAATTTAGCTAAATTTCCGTAGGTTGCAAAAGTGATTAAAAATCTGAATTGATTTTCGAATATTAAGATTCTCATCAGAGGTGTCTAATAAATTTGACCAATCTCAGAGAAACAAGCAGCCAATCTGTTTATATACTCAACAATTACAGAAGCTACACAAAATAGGAGCTAATGGTTTGCATACCACGAGTGTTAACATTTAAGTAAATATCAGGGGCCTGTCAACAGTGATCTCAGTCCACACAGTATCAAGGTATGTATTTACAGGTTATGATTTTGATTCGCAGTTAATAGAATCGCTCACATCTAAGCTGACATTCGTCTTACATGCAAATGTGCAGTAATGTGAGTAAATGCAAGGGGCCATATTTTGAGGTTAGTTCACTGTAATTCCATTTCACGGCGCTTGTGATTTCCGTTTAAAAATAATTCACTTTACCTCAGTTCATTTTTATATGCACACCTTCACATCTGAGAAACAACATGTTACTATCCTATACCATAATTACGTTTGTAGGTACCTAAGAAATGAATAAAAGTTTGTGGCTGAGTGGCGAAGAGCAGCAAAAATTTGACCACAACGTGGACTGTAACTGCATGATTAATGCTATTTCACCTAATAAATAAAAGCGTAACATATTTACCTCTAACAATGCCCACACCACCGATTAGATATTCAAACGAAGCACCATACTCCATACGGACTCTATTGATCCACTTTTCTGTATTGTTGGTTGAGAAATATAAGGTGTCTCGGCGAGCATGCATCCCCAGTGCCAGGTATCCCTTGTTGTCCATAAGAAAGCATTGTTTACTTAACGTCATGTTTTCCAGATCGATATCAGCAAGGTTCGGTGGGAACGAACATATTCCTTCCTCCATGGAATACACATGGTAAGGCTGGGGGAATTCAGAATCCACTGCAATAATAATAATAATAATAATAATAATAATAATAATAATAATAATAATAATCTTTTCTACTCTTGGCACAAGGCGCAAAATTTTTGGGGAAGTGGGCCAGTCGATTAGATCGGTCCCAGTATGCAATTGGTACTTAATTTATCGACCCCGAAATGATGACAGGCAAAGTCGACTACGGCGGAATTTGAACTCAGAACGTAAAGAAAGACGAAATGCCGCTAAGCATTTCGCCCGGCGTGCTAACGATTCTGTTAGCTCGCTGCCTAATAATAATAGTAATAATAATAATAATAATAATGATAATCCTTTCTTTGAGGGTACAAATCGATTACATTGACCCCAGTGTTTCACTGGTGCTTATTTCATCGACCCTGAAAGGATGAAATGCAAAGTTGACCTCGGAGGGATTTGAACCCAAAACGTAGCGACGGGCGAAATACCACTAAGCATTTCGCCAGCATGCTAACGATTCCACCAGCTCGCCGCCTTAATAATAATAATAATAATAATAATAATAATAATAACAACAACAACAACAACAACAATTGGGGTCAGTGAATTACATCCAACTGGTACTTATTTTATCGAACCCGAAATGATGAAAGGAAAAGTCGACCTCGGCGTAATTTGAACTCAAAACCTAGCGACGGACGAATTGCCACATGTTAAAACAATAAAAATATTAATAATTTCATTGTTTTCTTTTATGTTAATTTTATATTGTAGGTTGTAAGATTTCCAAAGTGCAAACAACTGGTTAACTGTATATCTGAAAGGACGAAATACAATGTTGCCGTCAGGTGGATTTGTACTAAGAACATAAAGAGCGGGGAGATTCTAGCACAAATCATTTTGTTCGATATTCAAATGATTCTGCTAAACCATCCCATGTTAAAACCAATTATTACAAGGACAAAAGAAAGAGTGGGGGAAAGGAATGATAAAGTAGTCTCCCTTGTCTCTTCTGAGTTTTCTCCCTTACATATGCTTGAATTACTGAGAGTTTCCGAAGGTTTTCAACTGCATTTTGTTTGCACTTCACTTCATACCCGGTCGCTCACGTTATAGAAACTGCTGCTAAAATTCCTTCCTGCGATGTTATAACTGTAGACTATATTCAGCAAGGTTATAAATTCATAAATCATGTTTCTTTATATACTGTTCATATTTTTCTTTCGTTTTTATTTCGTGTACGCTTTAAATACAAGTCGATAATCCACCAGCGAGGAGAGGAGGGGGATCTGTTTTGCCACCTCCTTTCCATTCTTATATTTATCACACTTTAGTGCAAAGGCATATTTTTATTCTATCGTTTCATTGATGCTATCAAGATACTACAATTAACGAATCCGATAACATTATGAATGGCACTCCGTCAGTTACGACGACGAGGGTCCCAGTTGATTCACCAATGGAACAGCCTGCTCGTGAAATTAACGAGCAAGTCGCTGAGCACTCCACAGACACGTGTACCCTTTATATAGTTCTCAGGGAGATTCAGCGTGACACAGAGTGTGACAAGGCTGGCCCTTTGAAACACAGGTATAACTCATTTTTGCCAGCTGACTGGACTGGAGCAACGTGAAATAAAGTTTCTTGCTCAAGAACACAAGACACCGCTGGGAATTGAATTCACAACCTCGCGATCGAGAGCCGAATACCCTAACCACTAACCCACGTGCCTTTGCGATAACAAAATAGGCTCACCACCGTTAGCCAGGTCACTACATCCACCTGTCAGTCAAGGTGCATGCAGTATTTACTTTATCGTTCTCCAGAGTATGAAATGGCTAAGTTGACATCAGCAGGATTTTAGTACACTGCGCAGAAAGCCGAAACAAATAACACTAATCAACCTATCACATGGCAGGAAAGAAGTTAATGTTGATCTACCTCCTATGCAAGATGCAGTGATGTGTTGATTGCAGTGGCTTCTCAGTCGAATCAATTTGCATGAATGTAGCGGAATAAACTTTGAACAAAAAAAAAAAAAAACACAAACATAAAAGTAGACGTTTAAATGAATAAAATCGGAAGTCAGAACCCATGCAATTAGTAATGCATTTTAAAATGTGAACTAACAAAGGAGCCTTTTACATCATCACTTTTGTCGGCACTCCGTCGCTTACGACGTCGAGGATTCCAGTTGATCCGATCAACGGAACAGCCTGCTCGTGAAATTAACGTGCAAGTGGCTGAGCACTCCACAGACACGTGTACCCTTAACGTAGTTCTCGGGGATATTCAGTGTGACAGTGTGACAAGGCTGACCCTTTGAATTACAGGCACAACAGAAACAGGAAGTAAGACTGAGAGAAAGTTGTGGTGAAAGAGTACAGCAGGGTTCGCTACCATCCCCTGCCGGAGCCTCGTGGAGCTCTAAGTGTTTTCGCTCAATGAACACTCACAACGCCCGGTCTGGGAATCGAAACCGCGATCCTATGACCGCGAGGCCGCTGCCCTAACCACTGGGTCATTGCGCCTCCACACATCATCACTAAACATTCTATAAATAACAGTCGATCTCAAATGACAACTTAATCTCTCTAAAAGAAAAGATAGAGAAAAGAATGCAACGAATAGTGCAGATAGATAGTTTATGTCTCAAAAAGAACAAGCGAGATGGTATCGACTAGAAAACCTTTAATCAAATGTCCAGCAGATGTTTAAGAGCGGTGTCAAAAAACAATGAGCGCATCGTTTCAAAATGTATGTAAAAAGAGTTTAAATATTTTTCATTTATTCCGAATATTTTATGTTATAAACATGCAATTGAGTCAGATCGGGTAATGTTCTCACCTTTACATGTCCGATGGTCAGTGATATTTAACTCGTATCCTTCACTACAGTGGCAGGCAGGACCCATGATTGGATTGTGGACACAGAAATGTTCACATTCGAGAGCGTCACAAATTTCTACAGAAATGACATATATTTGTTTAAACGTATTAACTGAAATAATACAATGAATACATTAAAGACGATAATATTGATGAAAACAGTGTAGAAGGATCATATAAATTTTTAAAAATTGGTTTTCTGCGGACGTTATAAGGAACATAGTGAGAACTGTTTCTAAAATAGAAGGAAGTCGCAAGTTTAGAGGGAAAGAAACAGACGATAAAGACGTCCACAATACTTTATTGTTATTTTATCGAACCTGAAAGAGTGAAAGCAACGCTGACCTCGGTGGGTTTTGAAACAAACACAGAACGTAAAGACCCAGTACAAATATTGACAAATCTATATTCAGAATTAACATAGATATCATCAAAGAAAACAATTCCAAATTGTTCAACTTCGTCAACATATGCAGATTCTTAAATACCACGTCGGAGTTGTGACTGTGTCGTCTGTCAACGATCCAATTATTCTACCCTTTAACATATTGCTCATTTTCAATTTTAATTAATTGGGACTCTGTTGTCCTCTTTCAGTATCTCATGTTTTCATTTGGTTGATATAAATATTGTTCAACAATATTTGTCTCTTCTCCATATGAATATAGTCTTCATTCGTGAAAGTTACCGGGTTCGTTTGCCATATTAGAACTGTTACGATTGCTTTTCAATCAAACAATAATGACAAGCGGATATATATAAGGAAGTTGAAACCTTTTTTCTAATATTCATATTACGTTATAAATCTTTTCAGTGATCTTGTATAACTGAAAATAATCGATCTACTACTCAAAAGATTTGAAGACCAGAATACTATTGCATTGTATATGGAACACTACTACAATTTCTCAAACTTGTATGAATTAATATGCAGACCTATGCTATCTCACTGTTGAACACATTACTTAGCATAGTTAAAATACTTGTCAATTAGCGCGTTATTTATCTGCTTAATACAGAGAACTTTGTAATCATATAATATTATCTACAGCTAGATGACAGGATCAGTTTTAAAAAAGATGTTTAGCGGATATTTAAAAACCTATTCACGATCGTTATACAAATATATTTTCATATATGAGATCTTTTCGGCAAGTAAAATTAACGCCAGAAATTGACAGACTACTCACCAGAATTGCCAGGCTGCGTCGCTTCATCGTACATAATAATCCCATAAGGTATATGACTCAGTGTGTAGCTGATAATAAGTTGGCCATTTAGCTTGCTGTATACATTTAAATGACCTTCGGAACGGCTCTGTTCTGTTACAAATAATATATTCTGAAAATCAACCCATAATTCATTAGATTTGTCTATTATAAAATCGGTTTCTGAAAAACAATATTTAATATAAGTTCATTCAAGTGTAAATCCTTTCATAATATCAAGTTTGCTTTCCTAAATCGGGAATTTTAGTCATTTGTGTTTGAAAATCGATAACATCTTCAAGAGAAAATATAAATTTTGGCCGAGTTTAAATACCGAACTTTAGTTGTAGCCATTTTTTCTGTTTTATTAAGGATTCCAATTTTAGAAGGAAATTATGAACAATATATCTTCGCAATCTCCATTTCTTTAAATTATAGAATCTTATTATTTAGCTGAAATAACCCTTTTTTTTTTTTTTGACAAGATATCAACCTTATGTTTACATGTGGTAAATTATATTGAACGATGTTCATTTGGCATTTTTACCCGCGTCTTACCATGGCCGAAGCAAAGATAATGGAACGTAGTAAATTCCATGGCGACATATACTTATTAACCTTCAAAATATAAACAAAAAAGCCGACAAGTTAAACTGTTTCAGTGCGTTAAGAAGTATGTTAACGTGCTCAATGTGCCAATCAAGATAACTTAACAAACACTATATTATTTAAAAAAATAATTCACGTCTAACCTTATCATTCCTCACAATGTAAATGGGTAGCTACGAATAAAACAATGCTTATTCGAAGTATAAGATCAGATTTTATGCAGCTCTGTCAAGAAGTTCAAATATTTCTCATAACCGTTTTATACTATTTCCAATTGAGGAATTACTTTATTATTGATACATGAGGAATATTTTACAGCAATGTTCAAAATCAATCTTTGCCAAGTGACTTTACTCTGCCTGCTTTAGCTTCATTACTATGGCAACATTCTTGATACTTATTGATCAGACCTCGTATGATAAAGATGAAACCTTCCCCTAACATTCCCATTACGCAATGAATCTGTTCAGTGATTTTATATAATTGAAAATAATCGATCTTCCACCCAATACATTTAAAGACCAAAATATTATTGCATCGTATCTGGGACCCTACCTACAATATATCAGACAGAAAATCTTCAGAGACTTCAGACTGTTGAACACATTATTCAGTATGATTAAAATTATATTTACTACAATCTAATTAAACCATAATAATCTCTTCCATCCTTGAATGAAAATCGTGTTCCTTCGATAATTTCTTCAGTAATTTCACCTTTGTCAGCGCATTTCCGAACACTTTCAAAGTATCCTTTATTTCAGAAGTCAGTGTAAATTTCTGTGGTTGCTGTAACTGATCATCTAGTTGTTTTATAACATACACAGTCTTCACCTGAAGATATTTGCTGAGGTTGTTTGTCATTGGTTGTATTATTTTGAGTATACCCAATCCAATAGCAAATTTGCAATCGCACGTGGCATTCAATAATGCACTGCTACTCGTATATTGTTTGGTGGGTTCAAAATTTTAAAATCAAAATATTTCTCTGCTCTTTGAGATAATTATTTTACCACAGCCTTTTTGTTGTTCATCGACCTTGATGCTTTTAAAGAACGCACGTCGTTTGGGGAAGATTAACTGCTCTGAGTAGGTCCGAAGGTATTGTGGAGTAGTATCAACATACCACAATCTCATCTATCTCTCTCTCTCTCTCCCTTTCTCTCTCTCTCTCTCTCTCTCTCTCTCTCTCTCTCTATCTATCTGTCTATCTATCTATCTATTTATCTCTCTCTATCTCTCTCTCTCTCCCCACAAATCTTGTAATTATGCAAGCAATTGTTGTTTCAGTTTTGTTTTGTATATATTTCATACATATAATCTCTTAAAAGTGAAATAATTTCCTTATTCTATTACCATAAAGAGGAAACCATGGTTTTCAAGACTTACCTTGTACAAAGCTATTCCATAGAAATCAGCCTGAGGATCTTCTACAAGAGTTCGTCTCGCACGTCCGTTGAATTGAATACATTCAATTGTATCTTGGCCATCGTCAACCCAGTAGATCATGCTTTCTTTAGCATCAATGACTAATCCACGTGGCCTTCGCATATTATTACTGACAATAGGACGCCGGTTGTTGCCAACCAGATCTGACACTTCGATTTTAGGATTTACACCCCAGTCACACCAGAATAAGTACCTTTAGTTTAAACAAGAATAAAAGTATTAACCAATATCGCCAATCAACAAATAGCAAATAAATTATGTAAAACAAACAACTGATATTTAAAACAAATACATTGTTCAGTTCTATATTTAAGAGATGAGGAACTATGTACCTTATTTACATTATTTACATTATTTATATTTGACGGATATTTGTCCTCATCTTGTTTGTTGTTAACACAAGTTTTCGGCTGATGTATCCTCCAGCCTTCATCAGGTGTCTTGGGGAAATTTTGAACCTGGGTTCTCATTCCTAAGGTATTTTTTGATGTTGTTGTTGTTGTTATTATTATTATTATTATTATTATTATTATTATTATTGTTGTTGTTGTTGTTGTTCAGGTCACTGCCTGGAATCGAACCCGGAATCTTGGGGTTAGTAGCCCGCGCTCTTAACCACTACTAAAATCATATTCATAAATCAATATAGGATAGCAAACTTTTAGAAATTTCAGTACTAGTGGCCTACCTGCTCCTTCTAGCATGTAAGGCTAAAATTCTAGAATTTTGCTATCCTGTATTAATTTATGAATATGATTTTAGAAATTTCGGAAGCTAATATGGCATTTTTCATCTACTGCCGATTGAAACCGCGCTTGCGCGGTGAATTTGAAAAATCATAATATATAATGAAGAGACACGTGTTATTATAATATATAATGAAGAGACACGTGTTATTATAATATATAATGAAGAGACACGTGTTATTATGATATATAATGAAGAGACACGTGTTATTATAATATATAATGAAGAGACACGTGTTATTATGATGTATAATGAAGAGACACGTCTCTAAATTATATGTTAGTGTTTTGGTGTAGCCACTGATGAGAACTTCGCCGAGAAAATTATTTTATTTGCTAATTAGTGTTCGAAATTAGTAGGTATGGCTGTAAAAAAACAAGGTAAAAGTTTTTATTTTTCATTCCCTTCGAAATTGCTCTTAAATGTGGTTTTGGATGATTTGACTGCTCCTTCTAGCATGTAAGGCTGCCTGCTAAGGGTCGCCTCTTTGTGTTTAAATGTACACTAATTTTATATAGAATATGTTGTCTAATGCTAGACCACCGGTAGTGAAATTTCAAAAATTTGCTATCCTATATTAATTTATATATATATATATATATATATATATATATATATATGAATACAAAAAATGGGACAAGAACGCAAAACATCCAGACAGTTAGATGATACAATAAAGGAACAAGAATAAACAAGGATGGGTCATCCGAAGTTTTCTTTCATCAGTCGAGTTCGAGATTTTCTTTGCAATTTTGGCTGGTTATACTCGAAATTGCTCCATTCTCGCCAACCCAAAGGAAAATCTAAGCTAAGAGCACTAGATTCTTAGGAATAAAGCAGCGAATGTATACGAAAACGAGGACGGTAAAAAATGGAGAAATGGTACCCAAATACAAATTCAAATAACAGGACATTAACAACAGGTGTCTTTTGACTAAGGACGAATTAAATTAAGCTGGCGTGTGTGGAAGTGAAGCCTTACGGCAGTGGCATAAGAGATGACAGGCCTATACATATGTGTATATATTTATGTGTGTGTCTTTGTGTCTGTGTTTGTCCTCCCACCATCACTTGACGACCGATGTTGATGTGTTTACGTCCGCGTAACTTAGCAGTTCAGCAAAAACAGTACCGAGCTTAGAAAGAATAAGTCCTGGGGTTGATTTCTTTGACTAAAACAAAAAAATCATTTAGGGTGGTGCTCCAGCTTGGCCACAATCAAAATGACTGATATAAGTAAAATATTAAAAAAAAGAATGGAGCTTTTAGTGGGTGAGATCTGATTTTTAAAATATCAGTTATGTCCATGCCGCTCCAATGGGACACATTCCTAACTAGAAATCAAAATTTAACTGAGAATTTGAAATACAACTTACCTTCATTCTTTAGTATCCTATTATGTGATATATTACGCTTAGTTTTTAAGTGATAAATTATAGATTTTAGTATAGAACTCAGAGTCAGTACTGTAAGTTACAACGTTTCGTATACGAATGCGTCTCTGTAAACAATGCGACCGAAGATAGTAAGATATAAGTAATGGGTGTGTATTAAAGCATGTGTTAAATAATATAGAAATTGAACCGCATATATTTCTAGGAATGTGGAGTCAGACTGGTACTGTGGTTAGGAACTTCACCTCGGATTCGCATGGTTTGAGGTTCAGTTCAACCACGTGACACTTTGAATAAGTGTCTTGGTCTATGATGTGTGTGTGTGTGTGTGTGTGTGTGTGTGTGTGTGTGCATGTGTGCATCATGTGTGTATGTGCGCATGTGTGTATGTGTGCGCTTGTGTTCGTGTCTCACAGCTTGACAACAGATGTTACTTTGTTTCTGTCACCATAATGATTTCGGAATACAAGAGTTTGCTTGAATGTGTTCCAAAGTTTGAAAAAAAAAAAAAAAGTATTGTGGATCGATTTCATAGACGGAAACCCTTCCAAGCACTGCTCCAGTATGGGCGCAGCTCAATGACTAAATCAAATACAAGAATTAGGGAACATGAAAATTTATTGATATCAACAATTACTGGATCTTTTTACAATTGAGTCCGTGAGCGAAGAAACGATTTCTCTTATATTTACATAACTGAAATTGTTTTTCAAGTCCCATATATATATATATATATATATATATATATATATATATATATATATATATATATGTGTGTGTGTGTGTGTGTGTGTGTGTGTGTGTGTGTGTGTGTGTGTGTGTGTGTGTGTGTGTGTATGTATATATATATATGCATATATATATATATATATATATATATATATATATATATATATATATATATATATATATATATCTGTGTATGCATGTGTGTATGTGTGTGCATGGGTGTGTGCGTGTACATGTACATATTTATATATATATTTATGTATATGTATATATATTTATACATACGTATACGTATGTATATATGTATATACATACATGCATACATACATACAAAGATACACATATATGTATATATACGTATACACACATACACACACACACATACACACACACATATACATATATATATATATATTATATATATATATATATGTATGTATGTATGTATGTATGTATGTAGTCATTAGTTATGTATATATTAAACAAAGCATAACATTGTCACCAGTTTTAATTGAACAAAACATAAAGTTGTCATTGATATTAAGACAAAGTTTTACACGCAAAATGATTCATGAGGATGCCAAGCTACCACGTAAAAACTTGAGAAAACTTGACAGCTCATGTCTCGTCATTGTTGTACCCTCCTTGACAATGACCAGCGAGGTTAACAATAAATATTATGAAGACAGCAGTGAGATCATGCTCGCCACTAAAGTCCTCAAGTGTGTTGTATATATCTAAGGAGTAATTCCTTGGTTAAACTAACGAATCGCGCGTTAAATATATTATACCCAGATAGAAACTGTCTTTGGGGAATGCAAGAGAAAAGGACCTAAGAAGAACCATTGAACTAAAGCATTAACAAAAATATCTAAGTAGTGATAAGCTTAATCTTAAAATTAAAAAGTACTAATCTTGTAACTACAGTTACCCGGGGTATTCCGTCATTTATCAAGTTGAAAACAGGACCGTCAGCTGTCTTTTGAGCAGATAATGTTTAAACAAGAGATGTAGTGATATGGGTATATAGCTTTACAGCACGAGGATGAGTTGCAGGAAATTTAAACAAAATATCTGATATGACATCAAGGCTGAACATCAACGAAACAAATACTTTTCTGCATATATATGAGTATTAGAATCGACGTGGTCATTAATACAAAGCGATACGTATGTATCAACAACTGCGTCGCAATCTACTATTCACTATATAACATTTCAATGTCAAAACTAGAAAAGCACTCGGAGAGCGCAGACCTCCGCCAAACAGCTCGTTTTTCACCCATATACACGCATGTTGAAAATTGCCCAATTTCCCAAACCGGCAAAAACATAACTTCCTTGGCGAGAGTAAAAAAAAAAAATAACACAGCCATATGATTTTTAAAAAGCCCTTTTAAAAAGAGAAATCCAAGCCTCGGACGAATTTTAAAGATGGGCAATGTTGATGGAATATTTTCCATATCATACAGATGATACGGAGCTCTCAGCGGCTGTAGAGGGAGCAAAGCCTAAGCTTTTTGAATCAATCCCAATAGTCAAGGCTTGTACTGTCATCCTCCGCAGACCTCCGCCAAGCAGCTCATTTTAAGATAGATACGCGAGTAAAATTACTAATAGAGAAACGAAAATAAACTTTGGAAACAGCAACGCCACCATAAGTTACGTAGAAACGATGAACGTGTTTTCAAGGGAGATAATCAAAGAACGTAACATTGTAATACTTTATGTAAAGTAAATATAACAAATGAAAAATCATTCAGGAATCTATAAAAATTCTCGGATCACTACCAAAATTTTATCATCTGTTCCTAGTGCCATGACCACCATTTCCTGCAAGTTTCATCAAATACTGTTCAAAACTTTTTCAGCTATTTTGCACAGAGACGGACAAACAAACGCCGATGAAAACATAACCTTCTTCCTTGGCGGAAGTAATTACGTAGCGATCGTAAAAGAAAGATTAAACGATCTTCTCTATGTCTTCACTAAAATGATACGTTTTTACATTCATATGTATACATGCATAAATAAACAGATACATATACTATACATATACATATACACACATATACTATATAGGTGCATACATTCCCTCACCGCGTGTGTGTGTGTGCATTTCCAAGGAATAACAGGTTCAAAAGACGGCATATCCAACCACTTACAGGAAGGATCACAAAATTAAGACGGAAAGTAAAAATATGACCCATCATCGTCATTCCGACAACATATATATATATGTAACACATTATAACACACACACACACACACACACACACACATATATATATATACATACATATAAATGCGACTAGGGTGTTTAGACAACACCTACATGACTGGGTTCTCCTGCTTGTTTGGCATGGTGCAGAGTCCTGTTGCCAAACATAGGCACTTTCAGCAGCCAACCTCTTGACTGAGGACAGCACTACCTCCTCTAGTCACTTGATGTAGGCCTCCGTGTTGAGTTTGAGGCCGTGTGAGAAGATGAATGGTGGCATAACGTCGCCATCACTTGTGATCACTCAAAACACCTTGAAGTTGACTGGATGTTTGATTTTTATCACTCTCAGTACATGTCCTCAGATTGCACAGTCCTCAGATTGACACCCAAACACTAATATTACCGCGAAGCATTTCGCCCGGCGTGCTCACGTTTCTGCCAGCTCGCCGCCTTCAAGCAGCTCTATATTAAAAACTGAATGGCGGAGGAACATTAGAATCTTACATTGAAGAATCAGTCAAGGAATGCTGTAGTCTAGTCTCTAGCTCATTTAACCTTACAGGCAAAGAAGTAAATGAAGCGCAAACGATGAAAATAAGTTGAGTAAACATTAGAAGGTAATACTGTCTTGTTAAGTTCCAATATAGATGACCTACAAAACAAAATACCCTATATCTATTATATAGAACGGAAAGAATCTTTAGAGGAGAAAATCATTTGATTATAAGCACGAGATAACAATTGCCAAACATAAATATTGCAGTTGCGGGAAAGCAAACGAAGCGCGTGATTTAGTGGTTGAGTCTGTTGGATTCATGATCAGAAGATTGTCGATTCGATTCTTTGATTGGGCGATGCGTTGACTTCTTGAGCAAATCTTTTCATTTGACGTTGCTGTAGTCAACTCAACTAATAAAAACATAGTGAAGTGGTGACAGGTTTGGTAGGCTGCCGATGGTTGGTGGCCCTGCCTAAAGAAAGAAACAGAAGAGAACGTCTGGAATGACGGGCCACAGCCCTACCTTAGTGTTGAGTATAACATTTAACCAACTAAACAAATGCGACAGATATAGTTTTGCCAAGACACATGAGATGAAAAATACAGTATATAATAATATTACTAAGCATTGAAATTAATAACGCTTTCTTTGTAACACTGGCACCAGGTTATATATTTTATGAGTGGATATAGTCATCTACATTGACCTCAGTATATGAAAGGTACTTTATTTTATCGGCACTGGAATGAAAGAGGTTAACATTGACACGGTATACACAGAGCGTTAAGTGCTAGAGCTAAACGTTCGGCCTGCAAGAAATATCAGCCAAATTTCCCCTAAAAGACTACTTAAACAGTGGATGCTATAAACCGTGATATACATACAAAAAATTGAGTGGTCAAGGTTGAAACGCATTTCTTTATAGATTTGCTTGGTAAAGTGTAACATTAGGCTAAAGTAACAAAAGGTATTATCCGACAATCTAATGATTTGTATATGATATAGATTTCTGTCGTAGAAGACAAGCCAGTTATTTAGGGGGAAAATGGAGAAAAACGTCGACCCTACGGGGATTGGGACTCAGAACCGAAGGTGACCTAAATAAAATACGACGAGGCATTTTATGAGACGTTCATACCAATTCCAGTAGCTCATCAATGGACCGACTTGGATTCTACAATAATATCGGTTTCAAATTTTTGCATCAGGCCAGCAATTTCGGGTGGGGGCGGGGATAAGTTGATTACATCCATCTCAGTGCTGAACGATTCCGAAAGGATGAAAAGCAAAGTTGACCTGCGAACTCGCCGCCTTAAACGTAATGCGTCGGAAGACTCTCGCTAACGATTCTACCAGCTCGCCGCCCAAGAGTCTACACTAATATTAACGACGTAAGATTACATAGCAACAGAGTGGTCTTTAAAACTAGGTAGACAGCTTAACATAGAATGTTCTTATGTACACAATTTCTTAATGAGTGATACACTTAAGAGGAATCGAACGTTTCTGAAATACTTGTCTTACGATAAACACTTCCGATGTTATATCCGTACGTGCATACATACATACATACATACATCCATACATACATAGAAAGAAAATTAGTAACTGTAACTTTGACTTTGAAGGACTCTTACGAGGAGAGAGTATTATCTCCCAAAGTAAGTAAAACACCACCAGATACGGTATTAAAAGCTGTTAACGAAATTAGTGATGAGTATTTACAACAGTGTGATGAACCCACATTCTGGAAGATTAACACCTGTCTATATGCTCAGGCTGGAGGCACAATGGCCCAGTGGTTAGGGCAGCGGACTCGCGGTCATAGAATCGCAGTTTCGATTCCCAGACCGGGCGCTGTGAGTGTTTATTGAGCGAAAACAATTAAAGCTCCACGAGGCTCCGGCAGGGGATGGTGGTGAACCCTGCTGTACTCTTTCACCACAACTTTCTCTCACTCTTACTTCCTGTGTCTGTTGTGCCTGTAATTCAAAGGGTCAGCCTTGTCACACTGTCACACTGAATATCCCCGAGAACTATGTTAAGGGTACACGTGTCTGTGGAGTGCTCAGCCACTTGCACGTTAATGTCACGAGTAGGCTGTTCCGTTGATCGGATCAACTGGAACCCTCGACGCCGTAAGCGACGGAGTCCCAACAAAAATATGCTCAGGCTACTACTGTAAAACAGTACATGAATGATATTCAAAAAGTAAACAAAACCGGAATAACAAAGAAAGTACCATCATGGGTTCTGAAGACCGAGAAAAAGATAACTGGTTTACGGAAGACCATCAATCAGTAATGATGCTTATTGCATGCAAACAAGCAAATCACTATACGACCCACCAACAGAAAGTATAGAAGGAGATAGAACTGATGCTTGGAGACAGCAAAAAGAGGACACTCACTTGCAAATTGATTATCCTCAAGCAGAAGCTAAAAGCTGTCAGTGAAAAACTCCGACATCAAAAGAAAATAATCAAGCGAAGAACAATAAACAAAAAAAATTAACCGCAACCAGGCAGCAGTATACAGAGACATGAGAGGAGGAGCAATAAACATCATGGAAGCTCCTTCACGAGAAGACTTAGATTCCTTCTGAAGGAAAATCTGGAGTAAAGAGAAGGAATCGAACCAAGACGCTCTGTGGCTGGAAGAAATCCGAAAAAGTTATAGCTCCCGTGTTACATTCAAGACATACAACATTGATTGTGAAACTCTTGCAATTGTGATCTAGAAACTCCAGGACGGAAAAGCAGATGGAAGAGACTTGGTTGTTGGATATTGGTACAAGAAGCTAACATTCTACCGACCATACCTTATCAATCTGTACTAGCAAGCTTTCATTGGGAACAGTAGCATACCACACTAGTTAGCTCTGGCAGAGATAAAATTGATCTCCAAATGCAGAACGACCCACATGGGAAAAAACCTACCGCCAGTTGCATGCCAGAACTTAATGTAGAAGATGTTTAAACCCCTTCCTCCAGGACCATTGTGAAACCAATCACATTATCACAGCAGAACAAGCAGCTGGGAAGAAGGGAGTCTGGGGAAGTGCTGAGCAATTGTTAATCAACAAAACAGTGCGAAAGCATAGGAGGAACCTAGTTTCAATGTGGCTAGACTTCAAGAAAGCCTTTGACTCTGTTCCCCACTCATGGATGCTAGAAGCCCTTCAGCTTGCTAAAGTTCCAGTGAGAATAATCAAAGCTATAGCTGACCTGGCTTCATTGTGGGCCACCATCTTGAAATTAAACACAACGAGTGACTGTATTATCACCGATAGAATACAATATCGCAAAGACATATTCCAAGGAGACAGCCTCTCTGATGCTATTTATATTTTCTGTAAACCCTTGTCATTCGTGTTAAGGAAGTTTGAAGGATATCTCACTGGTTCACAAGGAAACAAAAATATCAAATTTACAAACTGTTTCTTTGTGGATGACTTAAAACTTCATGCAAAGAATATGCATGAGATGAAAAAGAGTCTTGACTTAGTTACAACATTCTCAAAGGATGTAGGGTTGGAGTTTCCTCAGGATAAATGTTGTGGTTGTGGAAAGCGGAAAATTATAAACTAGATTAGTAGCATCTCCATCAATGATTTGACTGTTTCCCCTGTATCTGTGTTCTACTATAGCCTCGGGCCAACCAAAGCCTTGTGAGTGGATTTGGCAGACGGAAACTGAAAGAAGCCCGTCGTATAAATATATATATATATGTGTGTGTGTGTGTGTGTGTGTGTGTGTGTGTCTGTCTGTCTGTTTTTCCTCCCAACATCATCACTTCACAACCGATGTTGGTGTGTTTACGACCCGTAACTTAGCGGTTCGGCATTAGAGCCCGATAGAATAAGTACTAGGCTTACAAAGAATAAGTCCTAAGGTCGATTTCTTCGACCAAAAACGGTGCTCCAGCGTGACCGCAGTCAAATTACTGGAACAAAAAAAAAACATGCTAATCATCTTTTCGTACAGAGAGCAAAATAGTGTTATGTATATATTTAGGGGAGAGTAAAATCTGTTTTCTGGCAGTGGAAGAAACACTGCTGTCTGCAGCATTTACAACAAGTATCGTGTACGACAGATGAAGGGTGTGGACATATATATATATAGCGTAGTCACGGTTACATCTTTAAAAAGACACAAGGTCACTTTTGAAATGCCATTGATCGTGGGTCTTGCCTGGTCAATCAAGTTTGATTGAACTTAATAACAATATGTAGAACAGTGTACCAGTATACAGTTAAATTAACAAATATAGTCAGAAAGTACAATGACTTTAATTAGAAAGATACGAAAACTGACGAATTGCAATGGAAAAGTCGCCATTAGAGATCCGCTAAAATTTCTTTAGGATAAGACTCTTCATTAGAATAAAACTAATAATGTCTATAACAAAAGATCCTAAACTGGTGGAGACAGAACATGTAATTTCTACATCTAATTTTTGTTGTTCTACACACTGTATTACATACATGGGATCCTATCCTATATGTTTCTAACGTGCAGAACGCTTTCCTGAAATGTTTTCTCTCAGCTATGTTGCTGATGTTCGTCTTAATCAGCGTCAACACACACATACATTCTCTCTCTCTGTTCTATATATGATATGCACATTTCTGTGTTTTGCAAGCTGCCCAACTATTCCCAAGAATATATTTTCCTGGGATCTAAAAAGATGGAACCGTGTGTTGCTTTCACTGGTTGGTTTTAAAAACAAGATCTTCTTTGAAGTAGTTATATGCTGTTAAATTAATGTGACAGTCCCATGAAGGGAATAATACTACTGTTGTTTAGACCTAGGAAGCTGCACCGCTTCCTGTCGGCCTTGACACATTTTCTGTGTCCTTATGTTTACAAGGGAGCGACAAGCACCTCCACCCAGCTAAGCCTGCATCCAGAGACATGAGTCTTTGCTAGTCATCACTCTGGAGTAGCATGATTTGCTAGTCGAAGATGCCTGTCAAGCTCTTGTAAACGTATGATAATTCTAGTGAATTATTATATGTTTAGCGGTGCAGCTTCCTGGGTCTAAACAATAGTATCACTTCTTCAACGTATTACTACTGCATAAATTTCTCTGAGAAATTTAGAAATGTACTATTTCTGATAAAGATCTTCTTTATCTGCATTGTATTTAATTTTCAAATTAAAATTCCTTGGTATTAGAGATTTCTCCCTTGATTTTCAAGTTCTTTAGATTTATAATCTGTCATACAAGGAGTTTAATTTATTAATAACCTGGTAATCTCAGTTAATCGAGGCTTTTCTTTTTGCCAGCTATTTATATTATCTATAAGGCTCTCTAGGTTTATAGATAATTGTGATGCAGGCAGTATCATTACCGAATAATAACCTTTATAATCAACTTTACGTGGAGTTATCACATGAGCACCGTAAGACTCTAATGTTCACATTGAGAAGTCTTTCGTTTAGACGCCTAGAGCATAAGCAGGGGTATCTGTAGCAGATTAGAAATGTCTTGCAACAGTGGTAGAACTGTTGTATCACGTAATTTCGGTGATTTGCACGCCTCATCCGCAACAGGCATCCGCTTACACCAAATGCTGGCATATTTAGTATGAAATTCTTCTGTCAGAGACCTGTATATGAGATGCGTCCTGCACTAAAAGTGCATATACTGCGATTTATCTCACTTTTTATGAAATAGAGTATTGAAAGAAATTTAAATCAGTAGAAACTACAATATCAAAATGTTTTCTTCTCTTTTTTTTCTCTCTGACGAGAGAATTGCTTTTCCTTCTTCATTTGTTTGCAGTGCTTTTTCAGCATGGCAAGCAGACAAAACATCTTTTGGGTGTGTGGTAACCATGTGGTTTTGGGTTCAGTCCCACAACATGCAATTAGGGCAAGAGTCTTTTTCATTATAGTTCCGGTTGACGTATGTTTCAGAGTGAAATTGATAGACGGAAATTGTGCGGAAGTCTGTCCTTTGTGTGTGTGTGTGTGCGCGTGTGTGCGCGTGCGCGTGCGTGAGTTTCCACACGGTTTCCTTACAAGAAATTTACTTAGCAAGCGTCTGTCGGTCCGAAGCTATAGTAGAAGACACTGCCCAAGGTGCGCCTTATGGATCTGAACACCAGAGTGTTTATTAATAGTATACTGTACTAATGTTGTTGGTGCTGTTGTTGTTGTTGTGATAGTGGTAGTATTTGTGGTGCTGACGCTGGTGGTAGTGGTGGGGGGGTTAATTGTGGTACTTGTTGCTGTTTAGTCTTGTGTCAGCCTTAATGAGCAGGTTTGTTTCAAGGTGTTCCAGGCATGACCACACTGTCATGTTTCTTGATGTAATGTGCCTCAGATCACACTATCCATCGTTTATGCACACGCACACACATACGCAGTTACACACACAAACACATACACACACAGACACACACTCATGTATTATATACAGTTGGCACTGCAGGATACTTCCTTCATCAGCTGTCAACCATACATCATAACGATTTCAGCACCGACTGAAAGTATGGGTTGCTCCAGCAGTACGAAAGGGCATAGAAACTTCTATTATATATAACTACGACACCAAATCGGACACAACTGGAACCTCTCCAACCATGCAACAGTTATTTATTTATTTATTATTTGCTTACTAATAATTTGTTCGTTACTCTCTAGTTTATGACATGTCCTTTTTGAGAATTCCTACTTCAATCTAGGAATAACTTATGTTTGATGGCAGCGAGGTGGGGCACAGCGAATCTAGCTACTAAGTCATAATACGTCACCTCTACTCGAAGCGCAGTAAACCGCCATCTTTATCCATCCCACAATATTTTGAGTTTTTCTTGTTTGGGGCTCACACCCTAATGCCCACCCATGTCAACGTGAGCTCAACAATCAAAGTTTCATTCTTCGAGTCAGACCATGCCAGACATTCAAGGCATGGGAACACTTTCAAATGTGCACTTCTTTTAAATTCATCTGCATCTTAAATATACGTGAGGTTAAACAAACGGGAGAAGTAGACTATATACAAAATTAATGATCCGTCCATCACCAGTGAGAATTTTCCTTTGGACGAATCCTGTATATAAATTTCTTCACATATCATTATACTTTTACATACATATGCATGCATTCTCATTCATATATGTGTGTATGATTATATGAACTTTTCATATATTGAATGCAGTATCTAGTGAATTTATAATCCGATGATCCTAAATCAGAAATAATTGAAATATACTCACCCTTTTTGCGGTAATACAGCAATCCCATGGGGCTTATCAAGTCCTACTTTAGTTATAATCTTGAATCGTTTTTGGTTCGGCCGCAGCGGCACCATCATAATCCAGTTATATATAGCGTCAGTCCAATAGAGATTGCCCGAAATCCAGTCAACA
Source organism: Octopus bimaculoides (assembly GCF_046866305.1). Classification (NCBI taxonomy): domain Eukaryota; kingdom Metazoa; phylum Mollusca; class Cephalopoda; order Octopoda; family Octopodidae; genus Octopus; species Octopus bimaculoides. The sequence goes on along the minus strand of NC_142936.1, from coordinate 77,858,889 downwards.
GCTAAGCCGTCAACTTCAGCAGATGTTCCAGTAAAGATGTTATCTGTCTCTTTCTTATATCCATCGAGAACGAGACCTTGTATTCGTTTTAGTCCTGATTCACTCCAGTATAAGTACTTCGTCGAATAAGAGTATGCCAAACTCCGGAAGTGCCACATACGCGACGGAGAACTTATCTGCCTAACAGTCATTTTCTTGTCAAGGACCCATTTATCTGGGTCACCTTCAATACCAACTATGGAAGCTCGGTCGTGATTTAAAGGTCGACCAGCCCATATTAAATTACGTCCATGACGAACTGTAGAAATAAAATGAAATAGAATAAATTATAAATATATGCAAAATTACAAAATATCATACTGAAATGTCATATATATATATATATATATATATATATATATATACATTTGTACGCATGTGTTTGTGTTATGTATATATGTGTGTGTGTAGCTGTATATGTATGTGTATGTGTGCGTGTGTTTGTGCGCGCGCGTTCTGTTTTAATTATTTCAATTCTTCCTCTGTAGAAGGAGCTTGATCCTTACAATGATACAAATCTCCATCTTTGGAAAGTAGATACTAATGTCACATTTTATACTTGAGGAAATTTTTCCACACTTTCACTGTTCGACTTATAGACTGTATTTGTAATGTGCGAGTCACATGGTTGATTTCTTTTTCTGAAAACCCTATTTTATCTAGATTGTAACTTGGGTGTTTATTTACAAAGCAAGTGCACCGATTAATGGTATAAATGTGAGAGGATCCATTACAACCGTTCGAAAAAACATCAACTAAATAACGAAATCAAAAAGAGGTTATCTTCATTACTTAGAAAAATAACCAGAGATAAGGATAGAAAGAGAATCCAACAAGATCTAGAAAAGTCGTTCATGAAAGAATTTGAAATGGTGAAGACACACCAGATTAAGAAGTTTATGAATCTCAAAGGACACAGAATGAAGACTGAAGTCCGTCACCCACCTGTGAAAGCAGTAATTAATGTAAGGAGCCGACATCTAAAAAGCTCTGAAGAAGTACTAAACAAAGGTCTCAACTTTGCGACAACCATCAAGCGCATTCCATACTTGAACATAATAGCCCCTAATGAAGAGATAGCCATAAAGATACGAAAAGGTCAGGGAGATGAACTAAGGTGGAAAGTGAGACAGGTACTAGAAAAACCGAAACTTCCCAAACCAAAAGTTCACTACAGAGTGACAATTCCATCATAATACTTCCAGCAGACAAGGGAAATGCTACAGTGGTGATGAACAATTCTGACTACTCTGAAAAATTGGCAAGTCTTATAAGTGATGGTAGCTACAGCAAAGTAAAGAAAGACTCTACTCTGAAAACAGAGAGGAAGTTGTCACAGATCTTGATCAAGAACAAGGATCACTTTACACCAATGAAGTACAGACAACTGACTCAACACTACAGTAAACTACCACACATGTACGGTCCCCCTAAGATTCACAAGGATGGTATTCCATTAAGACCTACAGTGAGCTGGAGAGATTCAGTGTGTCATCCATTGAGCCGTTTCCTTGTGGATATAATCAGTCCATTAGCAGGAAAATCAACATCGTACGTGAAGAATTCCATCCACTTCACAGAATTGATCAAGGATACCCCCATTGAATCCAACCAGATGGTGACTCTAGATGTGATAAGTCTGTTCACCAAAGTCCCAACTAGTGAAGCACTATCGGTGATTCAAGAAAAACTAGTGACAGGCACCCATCTAAAAGAACGCACTAGTATACCAATAAAAAAACTTGATGGAAATGTTGACCTTCTGTGTAGAAACTACCTACTTCAGTATGGACACTGATATATATCGACAAGAAAGGGGTTTAGCTATGGATTCGCCATTATCACTGATAATAGCCAATATAGCCAATATATACATGCAATGCTTTCGGAATTTGGCTTTAGGATCAACACCACTAAAACCAACTCCATGGCTGCGATATGTTGATGACACCTTTATACTCTGGTCCCATCAGGAAGATGCCCAAGTGCAGTTAGATCATGTGAACTCAATAAAACCATCCATACAGTTCACAATGGAAAAGGAAAAAGACAATCAGCTGACATTCCTGGACGTATTAATGACACGCACCAAGTATGGATTCAGGACATCCGTATATCGCAAGCCAACCTTCATTGGACGATAGATAAAGTTCAATTCCCACCATCTATACAGTGTAAAGAGAGGGATTGCTCAGTGCTTAAAACATCGTGCAAAGAATATAAGTAGCGATCGTGATACCCACCACGAAGAAATGATCAAGCTCAGTAACAATCTATTAAGCAACAACTATTTCAAAAACATACTATCCACTCCAATCATGAAGAAAAGTAAGGATGAAACCAATAGACTGTCCACAGTCTGTCTATCCTATGTGAAAGACCTCTCCGAAAAGATACAAAATATATGTGGCCCATATGACATTAGGACAGTATTCAAGAGTAATACAACACTTCGCAAATATCTCTTTCGAGTAAAACCACCAATAGAAGAGAATATGACCAAAGACTGCATGTACTCCATCCCATGCAGCTGTGGTGGGTTATACAAAGGCGAAACATGTCGCCCCCTCAAAATAAAGGTAGAGGAACATCGCATAGTTGTGACACGAGGAGATAAATAGGGTATGGCTGATCATATATGAAAAAACAGGAGACCACCTCCTCCTGTGGGTTGAAGTTAAAATAATAGACAGAGAGCACCACTGGAAAATACGAAATACGAAAACTAAAAGAAGCAGCACATATTTCCTTATTGGCCACACAGTGCTGAACACAGAGGGGATAAATACAAATGTAGAGCTTTTTTTCTTTTCGAAAATGAAAAAGAAAAAGGGGGAAAAAGAGAAAAAAGGTAAAATTTCGATTAAAAGGGATAGGGAAAAAATGACGATCAAAAGGGATCGTGTATCAAAGAAGAATTAAAAATTTTTTTAAAGCAAGATTAGGTTTATCCGTGGAAAGAAAAGCCTACGGAAAAGACCACGGTAACCTCAGTCAGGGAGAGAATAAGCACATGAGAGCAAAGTGCTCTCTCTCTCTCTCTCTCTCTCTCTCTCTCTCTCTCTCTCTCTCTCTCTCTTCGATTTACAGGATCATGCTCAAAGTAGTTTCGTCACTCGTACGCACCATCTTTGCTACATTCACCTACCTTTTAATGAAACTTTCACGAGACAAAACCTGCCTCTCCATCTCACCTTCCTTTTCAAGTGATACTTGAAAAAGTTGACGAGCGATTGGCCAGAGAGGTAGGTTTTCGTCTCTAATCCTTTCGCTCGAGTCCACCACACACATTCTTTCACCATGGCCACCAGTACGATGAAGACTGCTTTGCCTTCACGGTTGAGGGATGGTGGCGGAGCAATTTTCACGATAGACTCGGTCGACAGGCGGACTCGTCCCACACGTGACAGCAGTCGTTCAGTATAAGCCCACAGGTCCGAAATGGTTGGACGCTGCACGAGTGCGTGCAGAACGGTTTCGTCACTCTGACTGTATCTCGGGCAAGTCGGTCCGGTGTGTCTCGAACCGTGCCTATCGAGCTTATCCCGAACAGGTAATGCTTCTCGATAGCACTGCCATGCCAGGTATCTTTGGTGATTGTCCATAGGTCCCGGCCCGAAAGTTGTCCTGAACAGGCCCGTCAGATGTTCCTCGTCGAGGCCCAGATTCTGCCCGAGAACCACATCGCACCTCCCCTCCACTAATCCACGATAGAATGCCTTTGTTGTAATTAAGTTGCACAAGTTTGGTCCCGGACGGCAGATTTGCTTGAGAGCAACGCGACACTCGCGGTGCCATTCGCCTAGCCTCGGTCTCTGTTTGATCCACGACTGCAGTTCGGCCAAGGAGACGAGCTGCCTGAAAGCGCACCGCACAAAAGCAACCACACCTGTTCACCGTCGTCTATGAAGCGCCGGAGATGTCGCAGTCTCAGCGCATGCCTGTGCATCATCAACCACGGCATGCCCAGGCCTCCATTTATTGGGTGTTGACAACAAATGGATCGCCTAACCATCGGAACGCTACCCTTCCACAACAAGCGGAAGAGTATGCGTTCCAGTTTGGTGATAGTAGGGTCGGGACAAGGCACGATGGTCAGACGGTACTCGATGACGGATGCGATGTACGCTTTCGCCATCTTCGCCCGACCTTTTAGTGATAGCTTCTTCTCGGCCCATTGTTGGGTGAGAGTGGCCACCCTAGTCGTTATTTTGTCCCAGTTCTTCTCCATTTGGAGGTCCGGACCGAACGAGACTCCGAGCAATTTAACCGGTCCATCGGTCCAGCGTCCCACTATGGAGATACTGTTGGACGGCATGGGCTTACTTCTCCAGGTGCCGACGCGCAAGCTCACTGACTTTTCCCGGTTAATTTTTGCCCCCGTTATTTATCGCTTCGTATTCTTTTAGTGTCTCGACGACCAGGCCAATGTGCATGTGGCTCGACACTATGACGGTGATGTCGTCTGCGTATGCAGACAGGCTCCTCCTGTATCCCAGCTCTCGTGGGGTGTCGCTCAGCTTCGCCAGCTTCCGCAGTAGTGGCTCAAGAGTCAATACAAACAGAAGTGACGAGAGGGGCATCTTGACGAACCGAACACATGATATTAAATGGTCTGCATAGATGGCCATTTACGCGAACTACCGAGCGGATGCCTCTGTGTGAGGCATCGATCCAACCGCGGAAGATGGGACCAAAACCAGCCGCTCTAAGGACAGCCTCCAGGTAGCGATGGTCTACCCTATCGAAAGTTTTGGATTGATCCAAATTGATCAGCGCCCCACCCATACGAGGTTCCTTAACTACCCTGTTTATGATGTAGCGCATCAGATGGAGGTTGCCATGGATATTCCTACCCGGCACGGCGCACGTTTCTTTCGACTAGTTTCTTGATGACAAGTGTCAACCTCTCGGCTAACACCTTGGCCAAAATTTTTAAAATATGCGTTGAGCAAAGTGATGGGCCTGAAGTTATCTATGACATTCCCCTTATTTCTATCTTTATTTAGCAGTGCCACCGCTCCTCGCTTTACAAAGACGGGGATACTCTCGTTTTGCTGCCAGTTGCAGTAGACAGCTGTCAAGACGCCTCCAAACAAGCCTGGCATATGACAATAAAGTTCGTAGAGCAGACCATCCAAGCCTGGTGACTTGTCTCCCGCGCAGCCTGTCATCGCGTCCCGTACGTCCGCTGCTGTGATAGGTCTCTCACGACACTCCGCCTCTCTTGCTGAGAGTTCTGGCAGGCCAGGCAGGGTGGTACTAAAGCCCACCCTGCATTCTGACTCACCAGTTGTCCTGAACAGTCGGGCGAAGTGTTGTTGAAAGACCTCACACATCATTTCAGGCTGTATCCCTTTCATCGCAAATTATACTACCTTATCCTATAACGCTTATGATACCAGCAGCTTTATGGTACAAGTAATTCTTGAGGAGCGATTCGGTTACAGTACTTCGCGTCCCTGTTCATCTGTAAGTGACCTAATGGTGGCTCTGTTGCCTCGTTGCGCCTCTGCTACTCGAGCTTCTCGGGCGGCTCCAACTCCTTCGTTCCTCAGAGCACGCATCCTAGCTCTGACAACACAGCCTTCATGTTGGGCGTGGAAGTGTTGGGCGTGGAAGTGTTGGGCGTGGAAGTGTTGGGCGTGGAAGTGTTGGTCGTGGAAGTGTTGGTCGAGGGCCAGCCTCACCGCCAGTACGTTGGACGCGATGCCAGTACTAAGTGCCTCTTCTAACTTCTTAACTAGGTCTCCCTCTATTCTATTTCGGTCTAATGCTAGGGCCTTACTGTACCTAACCGATTCTGCTTTAATTGCTTTCTTTAGAGCATGCCACCATCTGTTGTTGATGATGGCACCCGTCAATGCTCTTTTAATTAATGTGCTAGCCTGGTCCCTGTAAGCCTGGCGTGCCGTGAACGACGCGTTGAGCTTCCAGAAACTGGGACCCTGCCTGTGTGTCTTATCTAAGTCAAATGTACAAGTCACAAATTTGTGGTCTGTGTAGCTGACTATGTGGAAATGTGGACAACCTACACTATCCTTATCCACTGTCCTACAGAATACTCTTTCTAAATACGATCTGGACGACCCGATGCGGTTGCTCCATGTCTACATTGGCACATTCGGGTGGTCCAGTCGGTACTTGTCAGACAGTTGGAAACGTCTGAGCAGGTCTTTGAGGCTTTTGCATCCCCTCCTATTATTGTTTCTTCCCACGTAACCTAGATGCGTGTCCAGGGTAGCATTCCAATCCCCTACTAAAAGTAAAGGTCGAGACGTTCCCAGGAAAACCTCTAGACGTCGAAAGAAATCTGGCCGGTTTGTTAAGGACGGTGCATAAACTGTTTTCAGTCAAAAAGCACACCCATTCTTGCCATCGACATCCAAGACGACCAGCCTACCCACCGGGTCTAGGAAAATTGTTCTTACTTTGAGTCCAGACTTTTCCGAAGAATCACCGCGGTACCTCCTTCGCCCATTCTTGGCAGACACGGAGAAAAATAAATGTCGAAATGTCCGCCGAACATGTGCTGGAGGGCCCGCGGGCTGTGGAGTCTGGTCTCGCTGATGGCTATGATATGCGGCTGACGATGATTTTCATGAAACTGTGATTGACTTCATTTTTTTGTTGGGTGGCGGGTATATTTCCTTAGAAGGCTGATTTCTGATAAGTGAAGTAAAGGGAATGGTAATTAGATGCTGTATAGGTAGTCTATAGGTAGTCTATAGGAAGTAAGGGAGTAGAAGAGGATAGGACGTAAATGTGTTTATAAGGTGTGAATTGATAGAATGTTATGTTAAATGAACCATTTCGGTATGACGTAGGAATATTTATTGCTTAAGGTTCAGTGAGGCGTGGAAGTAAATATGTAAACTCGTGTCATATTCAGGTCGTGACAGAATGAGCTACACCTTTTCTGTTTTTCTATGCTTATGGAATATTTACGTTGGTTGTGTTTACGTTAAATTTTGGAAATATGTTTATGTAATGCTACACACTCCTGATTTTTTATTCATTGGTAAAATATTCATTGAATATATTTTTGTGCGACATTTATTTCTGTGTCTTTCTCATTCTTTGCCTTTCCCTTGCTCTCTCCCATTCTCTTTTTCTCACTTTCCCTCCCTAATACTTCTACTTCTTCCTTCGTTCTGACTTTCTATCTGTCCTTCGCTAGTCTCTAGTTGACTGATAAGCTACGAATTTTCTGTTTGTTATGTTTTTGCAATATTTCCGTCATAGAAGGTTGGAAAGGAACTACGAGTTGATATGTATAAGGAAAATAAAACAAGGTAGAAAATGCTAAAATAATATTATCACGAACAACATTTTAGCACCGGTTTCAGTCATTGCCTTTTGAAGTTGAAAAAGTCGCAAAGACTGAAACCGGTGCTAAAATGTTCTTCATGATAAAATGATTTAAGTATTTTCTACCTTGTCTTATTTTGCTTTCATATATATATATCGTGATCATGCTTTACCAGAAAGCTACCAGGTATAAAGCATTCGTTTTATTATCTAATATATATATTGTTAAATCTGAGTTTGTGTATGCATATTTGTGTATGTATATCTATATGTGTATAAATGTACCTTCTCGGTTTAAAATTTTCTTCATAGAAAGCTAATAACACCAACATGATATTTAACTTCACTCTAACCTATGTTGTGTGACCAATTGTATTTATGTACAAACATTCACGCAATAATCTTTCACACTGCTTCACCTATGAAAATACACACTGCCAAACATTATATAAACCCCAACACTATCAACGTAAATCACAGTTTTATAACAGTAAGAAAGCCAAAACTTTGATGTCGCTATCAACCTTTTCCTTCTAAAACTTAATAAATACATATGCATTAAGTAACTTTGTTTAATGTAAAATTTTTATATCTACAAAAACATATAAAAGACAAAATAGCGTGAAAAACAACAGAACGCTTGTGTTATATGTTTAAAGAATGTATTTAAATCAATGTTAGAAAAATGGTATAAAATTTTGCGTAACAATGTTACTTTACGCAAAATTTTATAACATTTTTCTAACATAACGATTTAAATATATTCTTTAACCATATAACACGAGCCTTCTGAAGTTTTTTTCACTCCTTTTTATCTTTTATATATCCAACCACGTGCTTTCACATACCAACTCTCTCACCTATATATATATATATATATATATATATATATATATATATATATATATATATATATATATATATATATATATATATATATGTATATATACATATATAGATACATACATACATATATATGTATGTATATATGTATGTATGTATGTATGTGTGTGTGTGTGTGTATACACAAATATGCACACATACATACACACATATACGCAGTATATATATGAAAATAGATAGATAGATAGAAATATGATGCAGGCCATATTTTATCTTTAGACGTCAACGCAACAAGAGACATTTATGTATCCTGATTTCAACAATGAACTAATCGTTGATAATAAAACTCTGAAAAAACAAATCACTTAAACAAAACAAAACTATGAAAAAGCAAGTGCTGCCCACTTTGAAATAAATCTCTCAAGCGATATCTGTAAGTCGCAGACAAGAGATATGAGTTGAGTTAGTTTACGTGTCATTCAAACCAACTGTATTCTTATTACTTAAGTGGATGCAAAAAGCAAAAAAGAAAAACAACAAGCAAAATAATCTGCCTTTTACTGCTTAGTACGAAATATAAAAAAAGGTCACTTTGTTTTCTTTTGAACCACTCAACAAACAGCCGTTAAACTGACCATATATACATTCATACATACATACATATATATATATATATATATATATATATATATATATATATATATATGTGTGTATATTATAGATGAAAACAATTGCCATGGCCGTACAAGGACCTTACAGTCGTCTAAATTTAACTATAAATGTATCCCTTTCATCGCAAATTATACTACCTTATACTATAACGCTTATGATACCAGCAGCTTTATGGTACAAGTAATTCTTGAGGAGCGATTCGGTTACAGCACTAATCGATGTACTCCTGTGTACACTTGTACGATAATTTACGCGAACGGAGAAGAGGGACAGCACACGTGTACATGTGTGTGTATGTTTGTGTGTGCATGTGTGTGTATGCTTGTGTCTGTGTGCGCGTGTGTGGTTCTTAGTGCGTGTGCATGTGCGTGTTAAGTAATATAAAATGCAAAGCATTGTGTGTAACAGTTGTCTCACACGAGGTTAATATTTTGAACAGTCATATAACGTAGTTGATTAAATCGAATGCGTTATATGACTACTTTATTTGAAGGAACCCCCACAAAAAAAGACTAAAGTCAAAGTTGATCTCGACAATATTCAAACTCAGGACGTAAAGAATCAGAACAAATACTGCACGGCATTTTGTTCGACGCGCTAACGATTTTGCAAGTCTACTAATTACCAAATATGACACGTGCACATAAAAATAAAGAAATGGTTGTTGTTTATCGACTAGGTCTGTCCTACTGAGTGGAGGCGCAATGGCCCAGTGATTAGGGTAGCGGACTCGCGGTCATAGGATCGTGGTTTCGATTCCCAGACCGAGCGTTGTGAGTGTTTATTGAGCGAAAACATATAAAACTCCACGAGGCTCCGGCAGGGGACGGTGGCGAATCCTGCTGTACTCTTCCACCACAACTTTCTCTCACTCTTTCTTCCTGTTTCTGTTGTACCTGTATTTCAAAGGGCCAGCCTTGTCACACTGTGTCACGCTGAATATCCCCCGACAACTACGTTAAGGGTACACGTGTCTGTGGAGTGCTCAGCCACTTGCACGTTAATTTCACGAGCAGGCTGTTCCGTTGATCGGATCAACTGGGACCCTCGACGTCGTAAGCGACGGAGTGCCAACAACAACAACAACTGTCCTACTGGAGAAGAGTCATTATAAACAACACTCCAGCCGTGGCCATTACGTATTTTTTCTATTTGTAGGAAAGTCAGGACCACAATATACAACGTGTATTTTGACTACTCTTTCTAGGTTTGTAACAGGTCAAGAGACATAATCGGATACTTAGTAGTAGTAGTAGTAGTAGTAGTAGTAGTAGTAGTAGTAGTAGTAGTAGTAGTAGTAGTAGTAGCGTTATCTTGATTGTAATAAGCTATATACATTTTGCTGGACAGAATCTTTATTGTTTTATTAGCCGTCGTAAACGTAAAGTTAACTTCAGCAAGATTCGAACTGAAAAAGAAATGTATGTGAATGCTGCTAGGTATTTTATCCGTCGCTTTGCTGTTTCAATCATTTACAAAATTGTGTGCATATTTCCAGGAGGATTTCCGCCTGTCTAGACGATGCGTGGTTATCTAATAGATCCATTGGTTCTCAGTCGATGGAATTCCTGTTTAAGCAACTGAATATTATATAGATAAACGCAGTCCTATAGTAATTCTCAGTAAATCAGCGTGATACAACGTTTCAAGACTAGACATTTGAACACAATAACATATATATATATATATATATATATATATATTGAGGGAGAGCTGGAGAGAGAGTAAAATAAGGATTCGGATAGAATCAGGTAGTTGAGAAGATTTGCACCAGGTTTGGTTGGATAAACCTGTGGTTCTGGCCAATGACTGGTAAGTATCAAACAGGATATTCCGCTTGTGTACACAGAGAAAACTAAGCCTATGAGTATTTAGCGCCTAGCGGCTAGTTCAAAGCAGTCGCTTCGTTAAATTGTACGTTGCTGCTATACTCTTGGATGTCCGATAAGTCGTAAATGCCCTTGGTGTATTATAATCAAATGAATAATAACAGACGATGGATAATTTGTCAACTCATTACAACTGTTTCTTATGCATTTTTAAATAGAAGACTGAGAAGATTACTTGATTACAAAAAACTGTAATCTCTAGATGAATCATAATTTTACATATAAAAGGATATCCCATGAATACAGACTTCAGACGCGTTCCTGATGTATTCTTGGGATATCCTTTTGTTTCATTCTTCTATTTAAAAATGTGTAAGAAACAGCTGTAATGAGTTGACAATTGTCCATTGTCTGTTATTATTGATCTGATTTTAAATATATATATATATATATATAACAATTGGAAAATGGACGATAATATGCTGAACCACACATATATATATGTGTGGGTTCGAGTGCACAACCTTACTCGGATGTCCCCTTACTCCCATGTGTGCATATACAAGTTTTTATAAGCATACATTCCACCACATACGTTGTTTGTGGCATCAGCGCTATTAGCCGTATCTAGAAAGCTGTTATAAAAACTTGTATATGCACACATGGGAGTAAGGGGACATCCGAGTAAGGTTGTGCACAAGAACCCACACATATATATATGCATTGGAGTGTCTATAGCTACCTATTTATAATGTCTGTAGGCTCTTTGTGTGCCTTGTATTTTTAAGGGTTTTTTAACATATATCTTTTTTATATTTTTCCATGTCCCACATGCTATACCTTCATTTTTCATTTATGTATTCTTTATTATTTTTTTTTTCTCCTGCTGTACCCTTATTTTTATTTTGATTTTGATTTTAATTCTATTTTTTATTTTTATTTCTATCTTATTTTTGCTGTTGTTTTTCCTCTGGTCTCTACCACACCTCTGTTTTTGCCTCTTGCTCTACATTTGTATGAAACCCTTTGTGAATCTCTGAAGAGGCCTAGCGGTTCGGGCATGTAACCCCATTTCAAAATGTCATCCGATAATCACTCCGGAAAGGAATATTCGGATAGAATGGGGCCTGCTAAAACTAGGCCTAAACAGCTGTAAGATTAAACTTCTGTCCATCCTCTAATTCCTTATGTACTTTGTACTTCTATATGTAAACCAGGTTGGCAAAATAACATAGTCTGCCATAGACACTTGTGCTTTGGTTCTTTCTTTCTTTTTCTTTCTTTTTTTGGTCACTTTTGGTATGAATTAAATTATTGAATTCAACGGGATACACTGTCTGCAAGTAGTTGGGTTCAGCATATTATCGTCCATTTTCTAATTGTTACACAAATTTGGGGTAAAACCTCCACTTTTACCCGCTCCGACTGATTGCACTTAGTATAGCACTTGTGTAGCAACAATTGGGTACCCTCCCAGCAGTATACTGGATAGATACTATCCCTTAGTGGGTTGAACCCCCAACCCCTAACTCTCTCACGTTATATATATATATATATATATATATATATATATATATATGAGCAAAAACATTCGAGTATTTACACTCGAAGTAGGATATTACTATTGTTAATATCATCAGCAGTGAATATGTTTAATTGATAATATTAATAGCATTAAAATAGGTGGTTCAACAGGTCTAATAGCATCATCTACTATATAATGCTATATATATATATATATATATATATATATATATATATACATGAATATACATATACCTGTATATATATATATATATATATATATATATATATATATATATATATATATATATATATCCATATACACAATATATGTATATGAATATATACATATATATATATATATATATATATATATATATATATATATATATATATATATATATATATATATATATATATATATATATATGCCTATATACATATATATGGTGCTCCAGCATGGCTGCAGTCAAATGAATAAAAAATAAAAAATAAAAGAATATATAGAATATATACATATATACATATACTCCCCCCCCCCACACATATATATATATATATGTATATATACATATATATATATATATATATATATATAGAGAGAGAGAGAGAGAGAGATAGATAGATAGATAGATATATCATATGCTGACTGGTCTTTCACACATACACACACCTCCTCCAGCATCAAAATATTTTGCCAGATCTTCGTGGACACTGTCACAAACATATGTGCTAAACACACACCATCAAGACCTGTGAAGAAAACTAAGTGCAGAATTCTCCAAAACAGAAAAACGATTATCAGAAAAATAAAAAGAACAAACAAAAAAATTTACAAACTAATATACTACCAACAGCCACAAATAAATTCGACAGCTATCAACCTGCTCGAATCAAAAAAATGTAACCACCAACAATTCATGAAGACCTTCATCAATAACTAAAAAACACCTGAAGAGAAATGGACCGTTGAGAAAATCAAACTGAACTCCAAAGTGTTCTCTTTTGCGAAAAAATACGTCACTGTCTCCACTGGACAATCTCCAAGATAATGTCAAAACCATGAATGAGATACTGCAGAAACAGTACTGCTCTGGTTGTTAGCAATCCTGATATGGTCGGTCTGGACTGTATCAATCATGTTAATCCTCAACACACTATATCGAACATGGCTTTTGGCGCCCCAGATGTCTTAGCGGCAATAAACGAAATTAAGCACAATTCAGCAGTAGGCCCTGATAGGTTCCCTGCTTGTGTCCAGAAAATGTGTCGACACAAACTTGTTTCTCCTCTCGCTAATCTGTGGAGGAACTCACTGGACTCTGGTTATATTCCTGAAAAAATTCTGATTTTTTTAATACTGTTGTCCCAGTTTTAAAAATGGAGACAAGTCCCTAGCACTGAACTACCGGCCGATCTCGTTCACCTTTCATATCATCAAAGTATTTGAGAAGGTGGTGAGATCACGGATAACCTAATTCCTTGAAAGCAACAGACTGCTGAACCCCAACCAACATGAATTCCGTAATGGAAGGAACTGCCTAGCGCAACTCCTGCATCAACTTGATGACATTTGAGATCTTTGGAAGAGGGCTAGAATACGTATGTCATCTACCTTGATTTCAGCAAAGCTTTTAACAGGGTGCATCATAAGATCCTCTTGAAAAAAACAATCCAACATTGGTGTCTCTGGAAAATTACTACAAAGGATCAAGTGTTTCCTGACAGGCAGAAACCAACACGTTGTAGTCGAAGGAGTAAAATCAAGCCCAGTCAAAGTCAGTAGTGGTATTCCAAGGCATTGTGTTGGACCCACTTTTTTTCATTATCCCCATCAATGACATTACTGACACCATCAAGCACAGTAACAAAAAAAATCTTTGCAGATGATTCCAAGATCCAAAATGTCATCAATGAAGTGGAATACTGGGCATGCCTTTAGTCAGCTCTATTGGCCATTATTTAATGGGCAGAAAAGAATAAAATATTGCTGAACTAGGACAAATTTGAATTAATCCACTTCGGAAAAGAGGATACCCTGAAACTCCCACACTCACTTCCTTCGGGTGAAACTCTCATGGTATCCAACATCAGAGACTTGGGAG
>NC_142936.1:77834566-77842066 GCF_046866305.1 Octopus bimaculoides | reverse complement strand
ATATATATATATATATATATATATATATATATATATATATATATATATATATATGCACTCATAGATATAGATATACAAAGCATGTATGCATATATATACATATATATATGTAGGGATGAATGGATGGATGGATGGATAGATGGATGGATGGATCGCTCGATCGATGTGTATGTATGTATGTATGTATGTATAGCCATATATTCACATGCATACACACAATTACACACATACATAGAGAAAGAACGAGAGAGACAGAGAACGGGTGAGAGAACTGAATATACGTTAGTCCATGTGTACATACGAGCGCGCATGTGTATTTCTTCCGACAAAGAAGCATTATATATACGCTGAATGAAATAAAGTCTAAAGAATTAACTCTCAAGCATTGCCGAGCAAGGATGTAACTGTTAATAGTGCATCATTACTTAGAATATGAAACATTACTAACATGCTCTGAAGATAAAACATAATAAAAGACAAAAACATTGTGAGATTCCATTCAAAATCATTAACAAACGTTTGCAAGTTAAACTCGCACGAACACAGAGTGAACTCGAATGTCTTTCGTTAATTTCTAACAATCGATATAGACAACGCAGGAAAATATTTGATTTCTAATTAGTAGTACTTACTAGCATGTGAAGAATTCAGAAAAATACAGTAAAAATATCCAAAAAGTGTGAAGAGCCTGATACATTGGTTTTGCGTCATCTGTAGTATTCTTTGTGTGAAAAGAATGTATATAGATACAGCTGATTCTGTCTAAAAGGATTACAGTGTTTTAATCTTCGTTTAAATTTACGATTTCGCTTTGCTTTTTTAGACACGTTGTTGTAGTCAAAGGCATCTGTGATATGCAGAACAGGTTAATACTGGTGGTTTTGTTAGTGCTAATATCGTGGCCGGAAGTAGGGCGCCCCGACATCCGTGATTTTTACAAGTATTTCATTCTTTTGCTAAGTGTTTCATTTCTCTTTTATATTTGTACTTTGTTCATTTCATTTATTTTCTCTTTTTTACTTTTTTGTTGTTATAGTGTGTATTTCTGAGTGTGTATGTCTAAGAAATATAAGTGGAATCTGTGGGTACATGTGTTTAGTTAGTTATAAATATATTCGCAAGTGTGTTAAGGTGTGTTTGTGTCATTATGTCCATAACACCATGTGCCTCTGCATTGTTCTCCGTTTGTTGGTCGTTGCTATTTTAATTCTAAAATTATTACATATAGTATAATTTGTACTTGAACACACACACACACACGCACGCGCACATATATATATATATATATATATATATATATATATATATATATATATATATATATATATATATATATATATATATATATATATATATATATATATATATATATATATATATACACGTTGAGGCGCAATGGCCCATGGTTAGGGCAGCGGACTCGCGGACGGAGGATCGCAGTTTCGTTGTGAGTGTTTATTGAGCGAAAACATCTAAACTCCACGAAGCTCCAGCAGGGGGTGGTTGCGACCCCTGTTTACTCTTTCGCCCCAACTTTCTCTCACTCTTTCTTCCTGTTTCCTGAGTAACGCTGCGATGGACTGGCGTCCCATCCAGCTGGGGGGAACACATAGGCCATAGAAACCGGGAAACCGGGCCCATGAGCCTGGCTAGGCTTTGAAAGGGTGACGTTATATATATATATATATATATATATATATATATATATATATATATATATATATAAACATATATGGTTGGATGAGCTATTAAAGGTGAGACCTAAGGCCACCGCCCCCACCTCAGATCAATATTATCGTTAAATGTCACTCTTTAGAGTCCCAACATCAATAAAACTTTCTGTGAGTTTACAAGTTGATTGGTAACATCCATTAATAATATATGTATGTGTGTATGCGTGTGGATGTGTGGATGTGTGGATGTGTGTTTCGTTGTGTCTATATCTGCATTTATGAACGTGCGCATATATCCATTGTACAACGTGTTTAGCGGTTTTAATATCATTACTGAAGATTATGTCTTCATTCAGTCTATCTTAGAAATGGTAACTTAATAAGATGTCCAATTCACTAGAATTCAACCAAGAAAGAATTAACATGAACCTACCAATGAAATCTCATGAAGCACTCATTAATTACACAGTGTGCAGCCGCCACTCATTAATTACACAGTGTAGTACAGCCGCCACTCATTAATTACACAGTGTGCAGCCGCCACTCATTAATTACACAGTGTAGTACAGCCGCCACTCATTAATTACACAGTGTGCAGCCGCCACTCATTAATTACACAGTGTAGTACAGCCGCCACTCATTAATTACACAGTGTGCAGCCGCCACTCATTAATCACACAGTGTGCAACCGCCATTCATTAATTACACAGTGTGTTGCCGCCATTCATTAATTACACAGTGTGCAGCCGCCACTCATTAATTACACAGTGTGCAGCCGCCACTCATTAATTACACAGTGTGCAGCCGCCACTCATTAATTACACAATGTGCAGCCGCCACTCATTAATTACACGGTGTACAGCCGCCACTCATTAATTACACAGTGTGCAGCCGCCATTCATTAATTACACAGTGTAGTACAGCCGCCACTCATTAATTACACAGTGTGCAGCCGCCACTCATTAATCACACAGTGTGCAACCGCCATTCATTAATTACACAGTGTGCAGCCGCCACTCATTAATTACACAGTGTGCAGCCGCCACTCATTAATCACACAGTGTGCAACCGCCATTCATTAATTACACAGTGTGCAGCCGCCATTCATTAATTACACAGTGTGCAGCCGCCACTCATTAATTACACAGTGTGCAGCCGCCATTCATTAATTACACAGTGTGCAGCCGCCACTCATTAATTACACAGTGTAGTACAGCCGCCACTCATTAATTACACAGTGTGCAGCCGCCACTCATTAATTACACAGTGTGCAGCCGCCACTCATTAATTACACAATGTGCAGCCGCCACTCATTAATTACACGGTGTACAGCCGCCACTCATTAATCACACAGTGTGCAGCCGCCATTCATTAATCACACAGTGTGCTGCCGCGACGTTAGATTTGCTATTATTTTACGATTCACATTTGCAGCTCATTCAAGAAAACAAAAATGATGTTATCATTAAGACAATAATCTGCAAATACTAGTTTAGTGTGAGAGCCATTTGTTATTTCAAAATAGTTGTCTAGCATAATCTCTATATTTTGTTACTTGCATATGTAATGCTTAATATCTTATTCAACCGGGAAAAATTTATTTATAATTTTGAACATAAGGATGAATCATCAATTTTCAGCTATTCTCTTGTAAATACTAGGGAATCCATAAAGGAGTTAAAAATAAACTTATCCTACTCAGGGTATTCCGAACGGAGATATTTATCGAAGAAAGGACCCATCCATCACAGGAAATTATGCGTGCTGACCAACACGGACATGTGACTGCTTCCTTTTCTTGCATACTAGACCCTTTGTGCCTTATACAACAAATGCTACACTACCGCACAATTTGCTATAACCACTATTAAGTGTCACTATGTATCATGAGCTTTGCAAAATCCTTCCTCGTTGATACTCATGTCAATATTTCTAAGACACTAAAGGCTGTGAGCTGGCAGAATCGTGAGCATGCCAGACAAAATGCTTATCGGCCTTTCGTTTGTCTATACATTCTAAGTTTAAATTCCAACGAGGTGGAAATTGCTGGACTCGTGCCAAAATTTGGAATCAAAACTTTCAAGACACTAAATTCCGCCGGGATCGACTTTGCTTTTCATCCTTTCGGGGTCGGTAAAATAAGTGCCAGTTGAGTATTTGGGTCGATCCAATCGACTAACACCTTCCCACGAAATTGCTGGGGGGAGGTATTCAACTATGCTCATTCTCTTTTGAAAATATTTGCATCTAATTACATCTAATTAATGATCCTTACTATTTTAAAATTTCATTTGCATATAAATCATAACTAGATGGAAATTAAAACAAGGCAACAACATCTCGTTGTTTGCTTATATTGATGATTTGAAAATAGTTATGAGTTTCTTGCATTAGAAAGAAATATTAAACAAATCAAAATCAAATTACATTGTATTAAGAATACTAAAGTTAAAGTATACGAGAAATATGAAAGGACGTCTTTATTTAAGATGTGTCTTGAAGCGAATTTAGCTATAAATAACTTATAGTATATTGAGTGAAAACTTTGGATGGAAAAGGCGCAGAAAGTTGCTTGCCTGTTTCGAAACCCAAACAGATGTACTATCAATTTTACTAAAATGGCCTCTCGCTAGGTGAAACTTCCTCGCTAATCAAATTAAATTATTTTATTTGATGCAAGAATAGTGGGGACTGCTTTAGTATAAACCGTATTATAATAAAACTGCATTGTTAAAGAATATCCACATTTGTTGGTTTCGGAAATGTAAATTGGCAATGGTTTATATTATCAATAGCTTTGCTATTGAATAGATAAATGAATAGATAAATAAATGCTGGGCGTAAGACAATGTCTTTTCTCCAAGACTGCAAATTTTCCCTGGTGTTCATTTTATCGTCCAGCCCAAAGTTTTTTCAAATCATGGCACGCTGAATAATATCGTATGCAGTTTTCTGAATATCCTAAAATTTTCCGATTCGCCTCCAAATCTATGTTTACATCTGCGGGCTATACACGGCTAATAGTTGTGTCGAGGTACAACGGTTGTAAACTTCTGGTTAAGTTGTTATATAGTAATTGCATACTCTTCACCAGCCGAATCTGGGACACAATTTCGATTCTTCATTGACTTACTTTATTTCCCTTCGTTTATATCCCTATGATTTCTAGCCATAATAGTTAGCTTAAAGGGGGATCAAATCGCCAGAACTAATTATCTACAATAAACTACATGAGGACAATATTTTCGGAGATAGTATGTTAGTACAAAGGTACATCAACTCTTGAAATTCAGTTGTTTTTTTTTCCATCCATGTGAATCAATGAACACTTCCAAAATAGAATGATACTATGATTTGAAACCACAAATATTTTTTACTGGTTGAATACGAGCTAAAATTAAAACTGTCAACTACGAAGAAATAAGTGGTAGCTATCACTAGGGGAAAAGGTTAAGTACCGTTCACTCTGATTGCTTAAAGTGTTCACTTTCGTTTTTTACAAACTTACCAATGTACAACAGTCCAAAAGCAAACAGCTTTCTCGTTAGTATTTATTTATTTCATACTGCTTAAAAAAAAAAGATTATCATTGCATATATCAGTTTTCACATTGTTTTTTTTTTTTTTTTCTCAAAATAATATTCACAAAAAGTAGAAAAGAATGATTCGAAACAACGATTTTAAATCTTACCAAACGTAAAAATGTTTTAAAAATTAGTGTGTCGATTGTAAATAGCTACTTTGTTAAACTATTCTTCCCAAAATATTTAAACACTCAACTAATGTAGTACTATTCTTCCTGCCATTAATTAGTATCAGATATTGGCTCAGAAGTTCTTCAATTGTTATATATGTATGTTGCAAAATCCTCCATGCAGTTGCACTGTGCATCTAATTGCATTTAGGAACGCCCTATGTAATTCCCTAGAACCTTTATGATTGGCGGGAAGAATGTAAAAGTTGTCCCCAGAAAAGAAACCCCACCTGAATATTTGCAATCACCGAGTGTACTACGCTAAATACATGCAAGAGGCAGGTAGTGCTGTTAAACAAAGAAACAGGTTAATATTACCTTCCCAAAATTGAAGCGGTCATTTTGAAGGATTCTGCATATTTTCTGCTTACTGAATTTTGTTTTTAACGCCTTGATAGCAGTCACATGTCCAAGGTGTCCTACAGTGGAATCGGATAAGAAACCACGTTGATGCAAAATATACACCAATAAAGTATCTTTCTCAATTAAAAAGAAGTGAGTGGATTCAATTAAATCCAGTACATTTTAGTGTCTGATTGGTAAAGTTATTTCTTGACCAGACTATAAAAGAATGATCGTGACCAAAGTGCTATTTCTTACTGCAGACTATCTTTTCTATGTTTTACATAAAAGCATTGCCATATCATGGTGTGTATATGCTAAATTATCTATTGTAAACTACTGTGGAGATCATATCTTAAAAGAGATTCGAACTTGTTGGCGAATTAAGCCTGCAGACTTTCATTCGACAACCTAAATTCATCATCAACGCGCACCAAAAACCATCAACGTCGTAACAAATGTTATGTCTCGCAATCACTAACGCTTTCTGCTGGCTTCTCCCGATACGGAAACACTGGACCCTAGAGACTGCTCCTTACATATTTAGACTTAGTTTTCTACAAGGCTCGAGTGAGACCGAAAGCGGAGCGCCGCACTTCAAATCTGAGATTGCTTGTGCTACAAATGAACATCCTAATTTAAATTGGGAAAATTACTGGAAGCAAACATTTATATTCTAGCGCTTCTCATCCTCAAGTGGAACTACAGAACACAATGCATGTGCGTATGTGTGTGTGTGTGAATTGTCAATTGTGGAACACAACTGCCTCTACTATTACATAAACCTGAAGATTGCATAACGCATGGAAGTCCTAGTTTTTTGAATCAAAATAAAGGCATAATATTCTATTATCATAAAAATTAGACTAGGTTTCATTGATTAATTTCATGGATTAATATATTCTTATATGCGCAATCACACAAACTCAAGTATATATTATATATATATGTATATATATATATATATATATATATATATATATATATATATATATATATATATATATATATATATATATATATATATATATATGAGTAAATGTCGAACGATGAAAATGTGTGCTCAACACCGCATGGAGGGATATAATTTCTTTATTTGTGAATTGAAGCTACCATTGGTTTCATGTTAAGAAAAAGAGGAAAGTATAATAGTGTCTTAACAATTTTTCAAGCCGATCACTTGGAGAAAGGTGTTTGCGGAGATTCTCGTGAATTCATGTGAATAAAACAATGATTCAATGAATCAAGGTACCCTAATCTTCGTTGGCAACTTTTGGATGTTTGTGTCCCTTCCATTTGTCTTTGGGCAAATTCTTGTATGGTCAATTAGTTTGCATTACTTTGTTTTTATTCTGGGCATGGTGTTCTTATACTTGTGTGCTGAGGTAGTTCGTCATTGGGGCATATTTCGTCTGTGTATGGAGTTTGTGTGTTCAGATCTAACGTTTAAGAGAGGGGCTATCCTGGTGGGGTTACTGTCACAGATAGTCGCTCTTCTTTGAAATATTTGAGTGTAAAATATTGCTTGTGTATGCTTAGAATGTTATCTGTTGATTGTATAATGTTTAATTTCTCAGTAATACATAATTCACATTTTGACACCCCGTACTCTGTATGTTTTGGCTTTAAAAATAATTTCCCGTTCTATCTGAGGGTTGCTTATTCTGCTTTCTTTCAATGCCCAAATGATATTTGACAGGTATGTTGCATGTTTTGTGTGTATGTGACATT
>NC_142936.1:77802066-77832066 GCF_046866305.1 Octopus bimaculoides | reverse complement strand
ATCACGGATGTAATTAAGCTTTGGGGTAGGGGCGTTTAGCTGGTAGAATCACTGTTAGTTCAAATCCCGCTGAGATCAACTATGAGTTACATTTTCTCGGGGTCGATAAAATAAAGTACACAATGCGTAGCAGCATTTCTTCTGCCTTTACATTTTGAGTTCAAATGTGACCGAGGTCACTTCTGCCTTTCGTTTTTTTTTTTCAGAGTCAATAAAATAAGTATCGGTTGAGGACTGAGGTCTATAAAATCGACTCACTCCTTCACCCAGACTTGCGGGCTTATGCTTGTAGTAGATAGTATTGTTATTATTCGACTTGACTCAGGTTTGGTCTTATTCCCGAATTCATGTGGGTACCAAGTTACTACCTATAATCTTAGATAACCGCAAGTTTTCAATAATATTTCAAATAATCGAAACACTTCTTATAACCTTTCCTTTTCCTAAGAGCCAAGTTTTCTGTAGAAGCTCTACAAGGCATTCCATTCCAATCTCCTGCAACCATTCGTCTATATCATTAATCATAAGCCCTAATGCATCAATAATTACAGGCACAGCTTTTACAGTTTTCATATTCCTAATTCTCACAGTTCAAATTTTAAGGGATTGTATTTTTGAATTTTTCGTCTCCTTCTTCACAATACTGAAATCAAAAAGACATGATGGATTAATCAGTAGGCAACGTGCTTCTCCTTGTTCATTATTGTTATATCTTATGCTATGTGAGTGAGTACTGGTGAGGTGTTTTAGCCAAAAGTTAGGGACCTTCTCTATCCTTGTTGTCTTCCAGTAACTGGTAATCGTCAACGTTTCCGTGATTTCTTGTCTTCTGATTATTATCTATATCTCAATACGTTTGTGCCGTCGGTGTCTGTCACGCTAAGGGAGATAAGTCAGGATTAAATTCGAGTTATTTCCCTTGGCTTCTGGACTGGCATTGCTGCAACACTCTTGAAAAGTGGTAAAATACTTCACGGAATATTCAAGCTTCCAGTTCCTTTGAGTGAAACAAGTGTGTGCAATGTTCCACCAAATTCTGATCATGGAAACATTCTTAGGCGAGTAAAAAACTTCATTATTGACAAAGCTTCAATGATACCAGTTTATGCTTTGAAAGCTATAGATAATTGTTTATCAGATATGAATTGTAATAGTATATTTGATGGGAAAATTATCAAACTAGGAGGATATTTTAGACAAGTTCTTCTAGTTGTTACAAGAGCTCCTCCTGCAGCTGTACTTGATGCTTACCTCCAACGCTCCTCTATGTGGAATAATTTTCATCAAATACAACTTATGCAATACATGAGAGCAAATACAAATGAACAAGATTTTTCGAGTTGGCTACTACAACTTAAAAGTGTATTTCTTCAAAGCTTTCTTGATAATCTCGCAGAAGATACTATTGATATTCCTGGGGCAGCAGAAGAAATGAAAAATAGAGTGGCCTTATCCCCTAAAAATTCGTACTGCTTAGGAGTCAATGAAGAAATTCTAAGTAGATTGCCCACTGAAACTAAGATATATCTAAGCACCGAATCAGTAACTTCTGATAATGAAGAAGAAGTCCAGAATTATCCCATGGAATTTATACACTTTCTTACACCTTCCGGAATGCTTCCACATCGCTTTAACTTAAAAGCTGGAGCAATTATTATGCAAGATATGGGTCTATAATTATCTACTGCATTAACTTTAGAAGGATCCTTCTGACAGAATACTAACTTACCAGCTGTCATCTTTACGGGTATCTCTGCCGGTTGTATAACAAGCCATTTGAGCTGCGATTCGTTCACGTAAAGATATCAGCTCCTTCAATTAAATGCCCTTGACCCAATCAGGTCCAGAAGCTTTCCAGTTGAGATCCTTTGGGTTTGCATGCATATCATCAGAGTTGTTATTTCAATATCACTTTGCCTCGCATTTGTTTTAACCCCACTCAAATTTTTAAGCCATTCAGCATATCTATTATATTGTACCTCATTGTACATAGATGCTTGACCAAAGTCTTTTGCTTTCTTCTGCATCTGGTTTCAGTCTGTCTTACTATATTCTACTCCCGAGGTCTTGGTACAGTCGTACTGGAGCGTTCTATTGATTCTGTATTGTATTCTTTTGTAGAAATCTTTTCAGTTTGGATGCTTTAGCCTGCATCTTTTATTTCAACTCCTCAATACCAAAGTTTATATCTTCCTTCAGCATATTATATCTCTATTCTAATGCAAGATATTTATTTAGTTATCTCTAGCTGGTACGTTGACCACACCAAATTTTTCCTCGTTGTCTCAGCAGTAGAAGAAACTCGTGAGATTGAGATTGTAACGTGGGATCGCGGTGCGAGTGTGTGAGCGCGAGTAATAAAGTATGTATGTGACTGTGTCTGTCAGTGCGTGTGTGTATGTGTGCATGTTTGTGCGTGTTTGTGAGTACGTGTTACTTCATGTTGTGTGTGTGTGTGTGTGTGTGTGTGTGTGTGTGTGTGTGTGTGTGTGTGCATCTGAACTTTCACTTCAACATGTCTCTGAATCTCAGTTTTTTTTTTTTTATATGATATTCATCCAACCAACGAATAAGGAAAAAAAAAAACAATGAGATCAATTTGCTCATTGACTCGATTCAAATCGTTTCATTATTACGCGACGAAATGTAGCAAGCCGACAGAATCGTTGCAGCACCAGACAAAACGGCGTTTCGTCCGTCTATACGTTCTGAGTTCAAAATTTCACCGAGGTTGTCTTTGCATTTCATCCTTTCGGCGTTGATAAAATAAGTACCACTTGAGCACTTGGATTTCAGCACAAAAGGTTCGGGCCATGTGCCTATAGTAGAAAGGATTATTATGCGACGAAAAGTAAAAATAACAAAAGAACATTTGCAAACAAAATAAATTTTATTTCATAACGTTGTTTTTTTAAACATAACTGTTGTTTATTTTAGTGTGTGACAAATACAAAGTGGGAGTGTGGCTTTGACCAATAGAGAAGTTTATAGAGTTAGAATACAAATACAAAAAATGATTCAATTGGAAATATTTGTTATATGTTTTAGTTAATCTTTTTAATTACAACTGATCGTCTTACTTAATAATTGTAATTTAGAGAAAAAAAAAGTCAAGTGTTACTAATGTTGATGTTTTAGATTACGCATAAGGTCACTTTTGGAAAGGATGATTGATAGAAATATTAACTAACCACAAGCGCATTAATTAGATTTATACTCTCAACCTCAGAGGGACAAAGGAGGAAAATCGGCCCCGTTATTGCTTGAATTAGAATATATAGTAGTTTATTCAACCGGATTTGTTATTTCTGTCGGTTTATTCAGTTTAGTAATAGTGACTGTTGTCATAACTAGTGAAAAGAGATTAGGATGCGTGACAGTAGTGTCGGCTGTAAGCGTGTTAGTGATGTATTGTAAAGTAAATTATCTTGCTACTGAAGCCAAAATGTTTCGATACCCTAGCTGGAATGACTAGTATATCTAATCACAACGGTTTCATTCCAAAGTTTCGGCTGATATTTAGTATGATATTAGTAATAATAATAATAATATAAATGATATTAGAATTAGTAGGAAAAAATAGTTGCATAAGTACCATAGATAATAATCAACAAAACTAAATGTATATTTAATATGACTGTACCTTGCAACTTCGCTTATGACTTTGCACTAGAAATATCGACTATTAACATCATTTTTTTTTTACCCCCTGTTTCATTAACAATATAAATCTTGCAACTTTGATTTCTGCTTTGCATGATAATTAAGCGAAACTTTCTCAAACTCATCTGCGCCACTTTTTTGCCTTTGAAGATAGCTATAAATTACATATTCAGGTATGAAATGCTCATAATTTATCTCCTAGTTTATATGATCATGTATGGATGTATGATTTAATTCAAATATACCTCGCTCTGGTATAAGATTACACGTTGAATATACAATATAATTATTAGCTGACTTCCTTGCAAACAGTACTCCAAGGGATTTTCGTTTCTGTGTACTCGTTTTATCTATTTTGAGCAAATCATTACAAATATAAGTACTTTAGTAGTATAACGTTTTCGCTTTGATTTTAACGATTCAGCTATCATATGAAGTAATGAAAGATCAAAGACAAAAGGGCGCAGACTTTATTTGCCTTCAATTAGAGAAACAAACCCATTATATCCCACAGACATTTTCAAGAAGGTAGACTAATTGCTTAACCTCACTTAGTTCTCACCCATAAACATTTATAGAATAATCCCATATTAAACATATCTACTCATAGTATAAGTTATATATTTCTTCTCAAATAGTATTTTTTCATGGGAAAAGAACAATGAATAATATACATCGGAACGTTTATTGTTATGTAAATAATTAGTTTATAAGAAAATCTCATTTGTATTCGAAAATTTGTGTTGCTTTTCATGACAAAATATGCCAGCTATATACAATAAAAGAACCGTTCTGCTTGTATGTGTGCACGCGCGTGTGTATATATACATATATATAAATATATATATTTACATATATATATATATATATATATATATATATATATATATATATATATATATATATATATATATATATATACACAGACGAGACACACATACATAAATACATACGTACACACGTACGTGTATGGATGTATGTATGTACGTACGTTTGCATGTATGTATGTATGTATGTATGTATGTATGTATACTGAAATAACTTAAAATATTCCGAAATATAATGCGCGGATGCTTATTGTCTTAAGAACACTTTTGAACTGTTTTATAGTTTCAAGGCGTGATAAATAAATAGAATTACATATTTCCTACCCTCTAACCCTCACTCAACACAAATTTCGATGATATAATTCTTGTGAATATCATCGTTAATTTTCTGATTTCTAAATAGAGGTAATACTTTGAGGTAATGATAGCTGAAAAATTACTTAAAGACAAAAGTATAACTAGGCGTAAATATAACTATAGATATAAATATAACTAGATTTGTATTTTTGCATTAAAAAGAGTGCAGTGCAAATAATTGTTTTAATTGGGTATATAAATAAATTATCATAATCTACAATTTAACCTTATAGGATTTTCCAATGCCTTAGAAGATAAGATCGGAGAAAAAGAATTGTTTATGGCCAGTAAAGCTGACGTGGAAATTATGAAACTACTTAGAAGAATGAAATATATGTGTAAATATTTACTAGTCTAAGAAAATTTAAACGTATAAAACGAACAAATTACAATATGATAAATGTATGTATGTGTGTATACATATATGCAGCGATTCGAATGACTGGTAGTTTGTGCCAAGATTCTACAGATTTATTTGCAGATAGTATTTCAATCTATCTATTGAATGGAGAAAGGTTGTTCTTTAAGCACTAGTTTGATTTACTTTGAGCAAATCATAACAAATATATCACAATAAGTTACCTGGCAGCATAGATTTCCGAGTTGATTTTTGGAGATTTAGCTATCGTTTAAAGCAATGAAAGATCAAAGACAAAAGAGTGCAGACCTTATTAACTTACAACTATAGTAATTCTTTATATCCCATATACTTTTCTAATCATTCAACATGGACGAATTATTAAAACAAAATGTAAGCTAATTATTACATCACCTCATTTAGTTCTCACCCATAAACATTTATAGAATAATCCCATATTAAACGCACTATAAAGATGATCTGAACCCAATTATAGATTTTCTATCTTCCCAAATAATGGTTTCATGAGAAAAGAATAATAAATAAAATTCATTGACATGTTTATGATTATGTTAATAAACAGTCTGTAAGAAAACCTCATTTGCAATAGAAAATTTCAGTTGCTCTCCATGACAAAACACGTCAGCTATATACAATAAAAGAACCACTATTTCTTTGTGTATGTGTATATATATATATATATATATATATATATATATATATATATGTATACATGCATGCATTTATGTCTTAAAATAGCTTAAAATGCCCCGAAAAAAATAACGTGCAGATATCTAATGAATTGAAAACTATTCTGAAGTGGATATTAGTCGCAGGACGTGATAAAAATTTAATTTACACGCTTTAACAAAAGAAAACAATATCCGATGATAATTTTTGTCAACACCGTCGTTAAATTTGTTTAATAGGTAATAAATGCTGGGATATTATGCAGAAACTTATATATACTGACATTATTTAAATATAACTAGATCTTGTAATTTTGCATAAAAATCTATAATGAAAATATATGTTTTATTAGAGTATATTAGACAATGAAATACCCACAAATCTCTTTAATATTTTACCTCATTTCTTTAGAATATAATATATGGGGGAAAATAAATTATTTCCTTCAAGTAAATCTCTCCAAAACATGTGAAACTAATAAAGAAGAAGGAAACCAGTCTTTAAATATACACTAAGTTTAGAAACTTTAGAATCACAAAACAAGTATAAAGAGAAATAAACTAACACTTTTATCACTAATATTATAGGCACGCGTATGTGTGTGTATTTTTGTGCGTGCGTACATATATGCCGAAATGAGTATTAGGGATAATATGTACCATCAACCTTTACTGTTAATATTTTTAATTAATGGTATTATGTGTTATGATTATTACTGCTAAATTATTAGTGGAAGCATATGTCATAATTATTTACTGCTAAATTTTATCAAATATGTTCAGCTTTATTAAATTCAAAACTCCAATTGAATTGGCTTTTGTTTCGATCCGACCCTCTTCCTGGATAGGATGGTTCATAATGTTCAGGAATCAATTTTTTTTGGCAGCTTTCATGGCACTAACCACCTTCAAACCTTTAGTAATCTTATCTCGCACATTCTGAACTCTTTCAATGACAACAGTGTTTTCTGGGTTTATGTCTAATTTGCTTGGATCGGTTACCAAACGAGCCTTAATGAAACCTTGCGCAATAGCTTCCCCGACAGGTATTTTGGCTCCAGTAACATTGTTGATATAGATACCATTTTGCTTATCGAACAATCCCTGGGTGATTGCCTCAGCGAAAGGCACTCTGTCTTTCTTTTTCTGATCAACAATAGCATGAACTGCATATGTTTTGGTCACAACGTCAGGCTTCGCATCTTTACTACCAGTATATTCGATGATGACCTTCCCCATGTCAATGGCTTCTGGAATTGGAACAGTATCATCAGGGCCTTTTACATACACAGAATTTGTAATATCAAGAATACCTTTCTTGACGGCATCTGTTGTTGGAATGGGTTTGTTAGTGGACGGATCTATGACTTGCATAATGTTGTACGGACGGCTGTCTCTGGTTGTTTTGATAGTTATCAAACCAAAGGATCTTTTCTCTTCTCGAATTTTATTTCTTGTGGTCCACTCTAGTTTCACAAGACCTGAATTCATGGCTTCTCTGATGGGCATGCTTTCTCTTGTGTAAGGATTAACATAACGAGCGTTTGTTTGATCAATGATTCCTCGCACAATGCCTTCTTGGAAAGATATAAGATTCTTTGACAAAGGATCGACAACGTCTTTTATGAAAAATGTTCTTTCTTCTTCCTCAATAGAAGTAACAACTTGCTCGGTTTCTGTCTCTTCTTTCTCCGTAGCTACAGTGTAATCACTAGAAATCATGTCGTCCCTAGGAGTTTCATGGAGGGCAAGACTTTTGTTTACGACAGTTTGTTCGATTTGCTCAACCTTACCAACAGTATCAACATCCAGGTTGGTGTCCCAAAATCTAAAAGTAAAGTAAATAAATGGTGCTTAAAGAAACAAAAATGTAACTGACGAATTTAGAGTAAAGGATAAAAATAAATGTCGAAAAATAATCTATGAAGAAACGTCTTTCTTTTTATATAGCAAATAGGAAAGAGAAAAATCTGGGCTGCAGAAGATTTATGCCTAAAATAATTCCATAGAGCCTCAATTGTGTCATTAGCCGAGCTTGAGTTAGACATCATTCAAATTTCATCATGATAATATATGTCCAGAAATTATCAGAAATATTATATATACGCCGAAATCTCAGTAAAGAAATAGCATCATCAATGTGATTAAATAAAAAAAGGAAGTTGACTGATAGGTAGTTAAGTAGGTAGGTAGGCAGGCAGATAGGTAGGTAGGTAGGTAGGTAACAGGTGTAATCGTTTAGTTTAAAATAAAATGATTAATTCATAGTATATTCCTTAATACTTTTCTTGAAAGCAGCAAGAAGTGACTAAAAACAAAAATTGGCTGCTATTTCTAGCAGGTAGAGTGACCACACAAAGAAAGGTTCTTCTTCGTTGTTTCATCCACCCCAATTTCCTACCTTCCCACTGCCATGTATTTATATATAGTACAAAACAGGCAAAAAACAACAAAAATAATTGATGAACGCATCAGGATTGATTGATATATTGTAATATTTAGAACTTACCTAACGAAATGTGCTGTTGTCACAAACCGCAGTTGCTCCCACTTATCACAAACCAACACAAATTTCGGTTGCTTGAGAAGCTCCACAATTACCTTGTACGTCTCCCAGTAAGCCCAGAAGTCCTGTAAAATATCAAATAAGAAACTAGCTACAAGTATTTTTTCATGTCTTTTTTTAATATTTTTTATTTTATTTTAAATCACCCCAGTGTACTCATTCATAATTAGTTTATAGCCAAAAGTGGTTATGAGGTGAATTGTAGTTTTCGTTTCTTCCTATGTGCGCAGTGTCAGGTTTTTCAGTTCTTTGTATGGTGTGTGTATATGTAAATAGAAAGATTAACGGAGAATCTTACCTCTCTCATTTTAAAAACATTTCTCATGGCATCAGCAGACAAAATAGAAACGGCCCCAGAAGATAGCGGGAGAGTGAAGTGCTGGAACAGCTCTCTGTCTCACGGGGCTCGCACATACGGACCGCAAAATACCGTGAGCAGGGATATGGTCTGGGGGCCAAAAACGGCGGAGGTTACAACTGCTACAGGTGGAACCTAGGCTGGTAGCTGACAACTCAAAGTTGCCACTGGAGAAGGTGTCACAGCATGTAACATCCCAGATGAGGGGCCTAGCCTCATGGAACGGGAAAACTGTTATGCTGTCCGGCTTTTTACCATTCCCTCGGTCTAGCCCCGGTGGCACGAGGTGGGAGAAGCCTGTAGCGTCTAGGCCGTGGCTTAAGAAGCTCCATAATTACCTAAGGGTGGCATGGCGTGGAAAGCGACCAGCTCTGTGAGAGCATAACAGTGGGTGGAGGCCGGTAGTGGATTCAGTGCCTCAGTGACCTTGAAAACTATCCGAGCGGAGTGCAAACTCCAGGTCAAGCTTCCTATGAAGTATAAGTCAAAGGATAGATGCCAGATTAATACAAAGCACCGCTTGCCAGAGGTAGAAATGGCTTCACGTAGGGCCAACACACTTAGCTAGATAAGCTAAGTTACAAAAGTATGGATGACAATTTAAAACCAACAATACCAAAGAGAGTTAGGCCCTCAGAGTAACTTATGATGCAGTGCAGCAATGTCCGAAAGGAAGTAGGGTTCGAACTGGAGAAAAGCAGAAAACACAGACCAAAGTCGAGAACGGGGAAGGAAATTTGTCGATGAGCTATGTTCCATAGGAAGAGAATGGTTTAAGTGAAGAAGTTAGTACACAAAGCATTCGTCGTCATAACCAACGGAGTGCTTTTTTCTGTTTTTTCAGTGAAGACGTGTAGCTTAGTGGTTAGGCTTTTCGGCTCACTATCGTAAGGTCGTGAGTTCGATGCCCGGTGGCGTGTCTTGAGAAAGACATTTTTTTCATGTTACGCCAGTTTATTCAGTTGGCAAAAATGAGCAGTACCTGTAATTCATAATGGCCAGCCTTATAATATTCTATGCCACGCTAAATCTCTCTGAGAACTACGTTAAGGGAACGTGTATTTGTGGAGTACTCAGCTACTTGCACGTTAATTTCACGAATAGGCTGTTCGGTTGATCAAATCAAATGGAGCACTCGTCGTCGTAACCAACAATGGAATACAATTTTAAGTATATTAAGAGCAAATATAATTG
Source organism: Octopus bimaculoides (assembly GCF_046866305.1). Lineage (NCBI taxonomy): Eukaryota > Metazoa > Mollusca > Cephalopoda > Octopoda > Octopodidae > Octopus > Octopus bimaculoides. Next base: position 77,822,054 of record NC_142936.1, on the reverse strand, counting down.
AGCAATCAGTCAAATTTTTAAGTAGTGAAATCAATCACAATTACGCACATAGATTTCAATGAATTCTTTCTCCCTGATTTTATCAAAACGTGGACCATTGTTGCCGATTGCAATTCGCAGGTCTCTCTGTCTATGGATTAAGACGATCCATATATTTTGTCTTGATTGAGAGATATGTTTCCGTATTTTGATTCCAGAGTGGCACCTTAGGAAGCAAGATTTAGTTTACAAGGATAGGATAGATTTAGTTTTAGGCTAATCAGTTTATACGCATGATTACCCATCACACACGCCGCAGCTTTGCCCACCCAACGAATTCGACTATCGGGTCGCGGCAAAATTAAGTGTCCGGATTAAAAGAGGTGTCGGACCATCAGTAACCGGAAGCGGTGTTAATTTTACTTGTCAGGTGCGTCTAATAAACAGGGTAGAAAAAAAAAAGGAAGTATATAATTCAGAAATAAATAAGTCTTATATGTTGTCCTCATTATTGTTTACTTCCTTCCTTTGTATGACAAATCAGAAATTTGGCTTTCAGCAGCAGCAGCACTACATCTGCGAAGATTCATTATACATACATACGTGCGCGCACGTGAATGTGTACACATACATCACACACACATTCACGCATATACAAATATATGCATATATGCATATATATCTATATACAGATATATATATATATATATATATATATATATATATATATATATATACGAATATATATATATGTATGTATATATATATATATATATATATATATACACGTATATATCTTCATATATTTGTGCATATATGTGTATCTATTTATCTATTTCGCTGTCTCTCTTTCTCTCTTTCTCATACATACATACATACATATATACATACATACATACATACATACATACATACATACATACATACAGGTTTGTATGAAAATATACTTCTCATTTTTAATCATCAGAAATTTTTTAAATCTTTACGCAACTTTCTGCCAATCAAAGCTCATATATATGTACCATAGGTGTTAGAACTGATGACATAAATTATGCACAAACCATGCTTTCACTGATTATTTTAGGTACATATATTATTGCGGGCAGATATAGACACACTATCTGCTTTCGTTCCTATTGACATACGTAAGATGTAACGGTTGGAAAGGAAAAGGGTTCCACTAGCACTAGGCTGGTGCTCATTTTCAGCTGTTCAATTTTTTGAGGTGGAAATGTAAAAGCCGTACACTCGGGAGGAAACGACATTTTAAAAAACAAACATTCAACAGGCAATCTGCCGGAAGAAGACGTGATAGGCCGAGAGAAACATAGCTACGAGCGATGATATGAGTTAGTGTAGGAAATTGAATTGACATGGAATTAATGGTTCGAGAAATCGAAGTATTAATTTATTACTGCAAGGAACCAATGTATTGCTTGTGAGTTAAGGAAGCACAAACAGTCAAACTACTGAAATGAAAGATATTGTATACTTACTCCGTATTTGCCAAGAAGATCTTTCAAAGCATTGAACTGAATGACAACTGATTGCTGGCTACCATCTGTGAACGAATAATTCATAATGATTAATTAAGAAGTGGTGATTAAAGCTGTTTTATTTTCTTATTCATTTCAGGGTTTAGCTACATACAAGTTCAATCTGTTTCAAATATATGTATAACTTCCACATATCAGTTTCAATATATTCATTGTATTAATAACATTTCCTTTCAAGACACAAACAGGAAAGTCGACACCTGAGTATTTGAACCAAGAATGCTACTAAATATTTGCTATTAAATCCGGCACTCTACTGTATTTGCCAACTTACCATTCTGGAGTATTTCAATATCAATAATCCATAAACATTAACAAATACTTTGTTTTACAAATATTTGCTATTTATGTTCATAATTCATGGCAACATTTTTTAAATTTTTTTTATCGTTTATTTGTTTCAGCCACTGTACTGCGACTATGCTAGGGTATAGACTTCAAAGGGTTAGTCGGATTATTTTTCTATTAATCCTGGTACTTATTCTATTGGCGTCTTATTCTATTGGCGATTTCTGAAGTGTACACACACACACACACACTTCAGAAATGTAACCACACGTGGATTATTGGACGCTCACGCGGACACCTCATCCTTCCGACTGTTTTGGAGCACTTAATTCTCTACCATTGGATTACGCCACCTTATTCATTCGGAATACGGCATTTGTGCACCTCGTAAAGATACCAGCTAGGGAAGACGGCAGAAACGATAGATCAGCAGAAAAGTCTGGTATTTTGTTAAGTCGCTTTGTGTGTGTTTTAGGTTAAAATCCCGCCGACATTAACTTTCATTCTTCCAAGGTATATTGATAAAATATAGTATCAGTCTTGTATTGAATCAGTGCACAGTTGAGATAAGCAGAGATATTTGTAGGGAAGACAAAGGGATGATACGCTAGAATGTAAGGGATTGATGGTTTGCCTATAAAGTCGGATGTAGGTTTAAGGGGTATTTCTAAAATATCTGAGTAGCAAACACACGGCCTGGAGTATAGGAGCAGTACCCTAATGTGTAATATATCTGTGCCTGCTGCTGAACTAACTGCTAAAATTTGTTGATTTTTTTCTATAAGCTATGGATATATAAAGTCATCATGAAAGGGCATCAGAATTTTGAAAACTAGTATTTCTAAAGTTTGAACATTTTGATTGCATGTTGTTCATTTGGAGGTTGTGTAAAATGTTTTACGTGAATGAAATTGTTGGCTATGAACAGTCACTGTGTATTAATGTTGTTGAGTTAAGACTGGGTTCTGTTGTCTGCATTGGAGTACAACCGTGATGAATCAACTAAAAGAAGTAACTAAAGCAGGAGACAATGTTTACAATCTACTGACCTTGTCGTTTGTCTGTGTAAATGTGAAGGAGAGGGGTGTGGGCATGTGAATTTATGATTTTCAATTTAAACATTTTGTTTAGTATTATTAGAAGATTGAATCATATTCGAGGGTACACGCCCATCTTATACATAATGCATTCACACATGCACATATGCACTCGCTCACTGTCTGTCTATATCTGTCTATCTGTGTATTCTATCTCTCTCTCTCTCTCTCTATATATATATATATATATATATATGTGTGTGTGTGTGTGTGTGTGTGTGTGTGTGTGTGTGTGTGTGTGTGTGTGTGTGTGTGTGTGTGTGTGTGTGTGTGTGCGTTTGTATGTGTGTGTGTGTGTGTATAGATAGACAGATACATACATAATACATACATACATACATACATGCATACATACCCAATATCTATATATCCAATATATATCCCTGGAGATTTTCCTTTCCCTTGTTTGGACGTTTCCCTTTTCTGCTTTCCAACGAAGAGCTATACTCGAAACGTTAATAACACTTTCCGTTCACCGAGCGTCAAGCTATTATAATTCTTCTGCACATCTTCACGTTCATTTTTTTCTTATTTTTTTATTTCCTTTTTTAAAATTGTTTCTTCATTGAATTGACTATATATATATATATATATATATATATATATATATATATATATATATATATATATATATATATATATATATATATATATATATATATAATTATCGCCAAGCTAACATGGCAGTGCAGGAAAATAGGACATATGCTACCGTTGATTAGCTCCAAGAGGCCATCGCCTATAGTTAGCTATGTGACACACACACACCTGTGTCCATTATAACCTTCGAACAGCTCTTGGAGCTAATCAACGGTAGCATTCGTCCTATATTCCTGGACTGCCATGTCAGCTTGGCAATAATTATTAATATCCAGTACTGCTGCCGTAGACTCCTTTAGAGAGATGTAGAAATATTAATATTTCGATTTATATATATATATATATATATATATAGGGCGGGGCGCATATATATATTTACATATAAATGCACGCATGCCTGGCTCTCTTTCGGTGTGTGTTCCAGTCTTGCCTGCAATGTTATACGCGTTTAAGAAAGCATATTTCTTAATCCTCTTCCCATGTTTTTCACCTGGTTAGGACTCGAACCCAATAAGCACACAGTTAAAAGACAATAATAGGCCCACCATCAAAAAAATATTTACCTGAAGTCGTCCTGACTGTGCCATTTTTCTCTTCGAGTATAAACCTTATACGAGCCATTCTTTCTTGAAGCTCTCCAAAATCCTTGTATCCATTCCAATTTGGCATCAGGGTTTCTTCGATATACTTCAGAAGGCTGACAAGTTCTTGTTGTTGACTACTTGATAGCCGGGTAAACTGTTGTATCTATTAAGTTATATCAAATAACGTATAGAATCATTGATTAGATTGATTGAACCCTCATATTGTCTACATGCGAAAAATACGGATTAATTTCTTAACGTATACATAACGAGTATTTACAGAAAACAAAAACAATGAGATTAAATAGAATAACTTAATCAGTGAAAAAGACACAGCATCCATGATCGCTTTTTTCTGCACCTCCTTGAGTTGTGGGAGGAAGAGAAGACGCTTTCTTTGAAGCAGAGGCAAGGGAAAAATATTTGCTAAAAGTATCACTTAACCAGGTGATGACGTTAAACGGAATGAAGGATTATATCATGCAACCAGGCACAGGAGCAGTCTCTCCTGTCAAAGTCAACTTCGCCTTTCATCCCTTGGAGGTCAATAAAATAAAATACTAATTAAGTACCGCATCTGATTTAACTGACTAGTCCCCTCTCCTTTAAATTTCTAGGCTTGTAACTAAATCGGAAACCATTATTATTATTATTACTATTATTATTATTGAAATCCAAACTATTATTATTATTATTATTATTATTATTATTATTACTATTATTAAGCAGGCAGAATCGTTAGAACGTCGGAGAAAATACCTTGTAGTATTTGTTCCGGCTCTTTACGTCTTCAGTTCAAAATTCACCTTTCATCCCTCTATACAGTAAAGTTACTGTAAAGTATTTGGGTCAAACCTATCGATTACACACTCCCTTCAAAATTTCTGGCCATGTACAAAAATCAGAAGCCGTATCATTCATGAAAAGGAAACCTCATGCTTCATTTTACTTTACTAGGCTTAAACTCAGTCGTGGTTCTAGTTTGTCTTAAGAAATTAACCAATTCCGTTTCATTGAACCTCATTATATTTTGTGCTGTATATTTTGATCTGTCGTCTTTTTACCTCTACCTTCATTTATGTTGTTTACAAGAGTAGAACTTATTACGAATGAATATGTAAGTCACCGGTTCGATTAATGTTGTTCACCATACACATAGGGATTTATTATCGTTGACAGATAGCAGACTTCAGCAAATAATTTATTTGCTGTAGTTATAAACAAGAGCCACAAACTTCTGTTAGATTCAATGCTTAGAGGTACCTTTGACTGAGGAGATGTAATAATGTTGAAACACCAGGTGTCCCACGAAGTCCCCTCACGCTAATAAATCGAATGCATTGTGAACACACATTCGTCTGCAAGGAGAAATGATTCACCAATGACGAAATGCAACAGCGATTAGTATATTCCCTTTTGAATCAGCCGGAACGTAATAAGAATGAATAAGTCATCGTTTTCATTCGCACTGTTAAACCTTGCTCATAAGAATTTATCACGAAATTTGCTTTATTTCTCTTTTACTTGCTGAAAATAGTTGTTGCTTAGATAGACTGTATTCAGTTCTGATTGAACTGATATTCCACCGACGACGGTACATTTTGTTTTCAGGTATAATGCTCTGAGGCTCACATTATCCAGTGTCCTTCTGTTATAGGATGCTAGAGTATGAATCATTTACAGATTTCCCTGCTATTTCTAGCACTTCAGTAACCGCGCAGAGAATCCTTCGTCGTCTCTTCCACATGATAATAGTCAGTTTCTTTTGTTATTCATTCGAGATGTGCTAAAGTGAATCATACCCCGCTCCCCTTACCCTTTCCAACTTTCTCGTTATATCTATCGACCTCTCTCTCTCTCTTTCTTTCTCTCTTTCTCTCTCTCTCATTCAAACAGACAAGTGTTTGCTGAATAATCACTTGCAATTAAGTTTACTGCGCTGTCTTAGTTGTCCTACCTTCTTTCTCTAATAGACGATGACATATTTCCTCTCTCTCTCTAGCTCCGTATATGTGTGTCTGTTACAGTATCTACAATGACGCGTGACACAGAGAGACGTACGAGCAGACATACAGGTTCATATATATATATATATATATATATATATATATATATATATATATATATATATATATATATATATACATATTATTCTTTTAGCATTTTCTGAGTTTCAGACCAAAGGCTTTCTCCATGCTGGGAATAATATACATGCATATGTATGTTTATATATGTGTGTGTGTGTATGCGAGCGTGTATGTGTGTACGTATATATACATATACTGATATATAATACATATGTAAGCATGTATATATATGCATATATAAGTATATATATATATATATATATATATATATATATATATATATATATATATATATATATTCATGTACTATAATCATGTACTCTTGAAGCAAATTCTACCACTACTACGACTAATACTACTACTACTATTACTATTACCACTACTACTACTACTATTACTATTACCACCACTACTACTACTACTACTACTACTACTACTACTACTACTACAAGATAAGTGGATGATAAACATTTGAACAGCTATGGTCGTGTACATTAGAAGCGGAAGGCATTGCGTCATATGGGTTCCGGGCTCACTGAACAACAAGCCTTTTGACCACTGAAACTGTGACATCATTAGTGAATGTCTTTGTCACTTTACTGATAGAACTGTACATCAGATGCTAGTGGACAACATACTAAACAAGGGTTATATCAGTGAAAAGTATATGCATATATTGCATCTTGATATGTACTGGTTGTTGATGTTATCATTCCCTCCAGCATATTTATGATTGTGTGGGCGTTAGTAATTGTCTACTTCTTTTGGCTGTGCAAACACAAGAATGCCTTTAGATGTCCTAACGAGGTCTAATAAGATAGGAATATATCAGAGGATTATTCATCGATCTCCCAGTGCTTTGCCTGTTTTTCCCCACAAAGCAAAATACGTTAGACAATCAAATTAACGTTTGGAAAAAGAAATGTTGCTAGTTGTCATTTAACATCATTAATTGTTCATTCAGCTATACATTATAATGGTCTCTGTCTAAACTGTCCCAGAGCAATGGTCTGAAGAATGCATCGTCTTGGCTAAGGACAGTTATAGCAAATGTGCGCAGCACAGTTCGTCCATATCTCAACTACCGCCATAGAAAGAGGCGCAGTCCATCCAGCACTTATGCATGTTAACAAACCCTCATCAACATTCCAGTGTAACTGCTGCTAATTTCAGTATTATTAGTCGAGGCTGTGTGATAAGAAGCTTGCTTCCCAACCACATGGTTCAAGGTTCAGTCCCACTGCGTGACACCTTCGTACAATCAGTATAGTTTCTTCTATAGGCATGAAACTTTATAAATTTAGTTGTGTTGAAATATAAATGTGTAATGCTGTCTCCCTTTTAAACGCGAATGAGATAAAGGCAACTCTCATTCCGAACATGTGTATATCCCAAACTTATTTCCAGCCTCTTCGACCTAGTGCAAGAACACTTGCTTCCGCTTTCTTTCCTAAGAATTTCAACAGCCCACGCCTACCCTACAATCTCCAAAGTCATTGTACACAATTTTTTTTTTGAAAATATCTAATAAAAACAAAACATCTGCTTACCTCGTCTTCGCTGTAATCTTTTACGACCAGCAACATGAAAGCGATCAGTTGATAGCCAAGTCTCTTTACACTGGCTGTCCATAGTGCTAACAGTTGGACCCTCATTCTGAAAGGAAGAGAACAATAACAATTGTAAAGTACGGCAAAAACGACAACAATAACAACGATAAATAACTAAGTCTAGAGATGAATGGGAGAGAGTTAGAGAATTCGATCAAGAACACTACATTAATTATTCCCACTTTTTTTTAGTTCGTCCATGAACCGTCTTCTAGCAAATTCAAACCAGCAAAGTCGACCTCAGTAGAATATGAACTCAACGTGAAGACGGACGAAATACCTCTAAGCGTTAATACTACTACTACTACTACTACTACTACTACTACTACTAATAATAATAATAATAATAATAATAATAATAATAATAATAATAATAATAATAATAATAACCTTTTCTACCATTGGCACAAAGATTGATATTCTGGGTGGGGCGAGGGGAGCGAGATTAGTCGATTAGATTTACTTTAGTGCTCCTATTTCATAGCCATCCCTCCACGAAAGGATGAAAGGCAAAATCGACCTCGGCAGAATTTAATCTCAGAAGATGAAACCGGAAGAAAGGCTGCTAAGCATTTTACCCGGTACGGTAACGATTCAGGTGAAAAAACATCCATTCATGAATTTATTATTTTTTTTACATACATATTTTACGTGTGAATTTGCGTGTATAAACTCGGGATGCATACAATGAGCTTCTCTGCCCTAGGTGTACGGAAAACACTCGGCGAGAAATGGAAGAAAATTTGAAGAAGAAAAAAAAACATAATAATAATAATAATCCTTTCTACTATAGGTACAAGGCTTGAAATTTGGGGGAGGGGACTAGTCGATTACATCGACCCCACTGTTTCACTGGTACTTAGTTTATCGACCCCCGAAAGGATGAGAGGTGAAGTCGACTTCGGTGGAATTTGAACACAGATTGACAGAATAATAGAAACGCCTGATTTAGTAGCAGTAGACAAAGAGAATAGAAAGTGCTTTACAGTCCCACATGATGAGAAGTTCAATATTAGAAGTGTAGGGAAAATACAAAAATACTGGGAGTTAGACATTGAGGAAAGTGCGGGTAAAATGTATCCCTGTAGTTGTAGGTGCATTAGGAACTATCCCTAAAGATTTCAACAGATGCATAAAGGAAACGGGCATAAAACCTAGCTTAATGCAGATCCAGAAAACAATGTTATTAGGGACCGCTGGGATACTTAGCAAGGTTCTTGGCTTGTAAGTTTACTTGTTGTAGCCCGATGTTACCAATTTTTCTTTTCTGAAAGTTTAATCTGTTGTGCGTATATGAAATAGTAATAATAATAATAATAATAATAATAATAATAATAATAATAATAATAATAATAACTGAACTACCAGAAAATTCAAAAATGAAAGAAATTCAAAAAAATAGTGTTCAAGAGAATTGCCTATATCCTACATAAAATATTGTCTAGGTAATCCCCAAAATATTCTTAATCTGTAAACAGTGTCAGAATACTTTTAAATGTACATAACAGTAAACACCTTTTTCTGTCATCTTGACATCAGACTATCTTATAATCAAATTACTTTTAGCACAAACTTCTGATTTAATTGTGTTTTGACAGACACATATGGCACCCTAGTCATAACACCAACTTGAAATTCTAATTTGTTTTTTAAGGTCTCTGGATGAGACTTGGAGTCAACTTGTAAAAATACAAAGCAAAAGCCAAGCATATAATAATAATAATAATAATAATAATAATAATAATAATAATAATAATAATAATAATAATAATAATAATAATAATAATAACAATAAAGCAGTACCACTGACTGGACGTGTTATAATGTACATTGCTTTGTGTTGGTATAAAAGATGGGCTGCAGCAAATATTCTACTCAATACCATAGATTTGCTAGTCAGTTGCTTGACCTTAACTATTTGAACATATCCCTTGGTAGCTGACGAAATGTGCATCTCTAATCACGATCAGAAGTAGTCGGGGAGCACCATAGCCATGTGTTGAGAGGAATTCTTTGGGGTTTGGATAATTCACCTCTGAAAACATGGATGTTTCGTTCAACATCATTAAACAACCCTTATTCGGGTATTTTTTGAGCGGGATGGGCTACTCGATTTGAAGAAAATTCTAACTGGGCCCCACCTGCAGTGTCACGCGCTATTTATCTTGATATGGGATCACCATGTCGCACACATATGGTTGTGACGTATGTGCCCGGTGCACCCTTATCTGACGGGTAGTCATGATGGGTATACTGGGCTTCGTATATCTGTATTCCAATGTCACTTTGATGGCATGCACTGCTCACTCACAAGATAATAATGATAATAATAATAATAGTCGGTTGCAAAATGGTAAGATGTAACAGCGTGTCATTGCGTCGGGTATAATGTCTGGCGATATTTGACGAGGTTCTCGGTGCTGTGAAATCAAATCCTGCCGAGATTTATTCTTGTCTTTCATTCGTATGGGATTGATAAACGATGAGGCAGTCAACAACAGGAGTTGATTCTTCTCTCTCTCTCTCTCTCTCTCTCTCTCTCTCTCTCTCTCTCTCTCTCTCTCTCTCTCTCTCTCTCTCTCTCTCTCTCTCTCTCTCAGAACTGGTTATTGCTAATAATACGGTGTCATTTTAAATTACCCGAAGGCATGTGGTAAGAATCAGCATTTGTATTCTCCCAAGACGATTCCATAATTATGAGCATACTGTGCTCATCGAAGTTGTCACCAGAGGTCACTGCTACAAAGGACGACGTAGTTTCCCTTACAATATTTACGGTTTCATCTCTCAGTAAGTCGAGGTGGCCATAAACTTTTGCTTACCATCGCTGATTCAAATTCAGATATATATAAATGATTGAATAAATAAATATATAAATAAATAAATAAATAAGCACTTTGGTGACTCAATCCTTCTATCCCAATATAGCCACTCCTATTGAACATGAGAGACTTGAAACCTTAACAACTATAAGCCGTTGAGTACCTGTCAACAGCTAGCAAAACACCGTGAAGCAATTATTTTAATACTGAAAGGCCCGCCAACAAACAAGACTGCAGCCCGAGAAGTTGTCAACCCGGTCTTTTTCTTTCTTTTCTCTTTACCAGACATTCGACAATACATACATACATACGTACATACATACATACATAAATACATACATATATATATATATATATATATATATATATATATATATATATATATATATATATATATACATATATATATACATATATATATATACATATATATATATACATATATATATATACATATATATATATACATATATATATATATACATATATATATATATACATATATATATATATATACATATATATATATATACATATATATATATATATACATATATATATATATATACATATATATATATATATACATATATATATATATATATATATATATATATATATATATATATATATATATATATATATATATATATATATATTCGATGGGCTTCTTTCAGTTTCCCTCAACCAAATCTACTCACAAGGCTTTGGTCGGCTCGAGGCTATAGTAGAAGACACTTTCCTAAGGCGCAACACAGTGGTGCTATATATATATATATATATATATATATATATATATATATATATATATATAATCTTACATATATTCTTTTCTTTTTACTTTTACTTCAGTCACTGGACTGCAGCCATGCTGCAGCACTGCCTTGGAGAGTTTTAGTCAAACAAATCGACTCCAGGACTTATTTCTTAAGCCTTATAAGTAATCTATCGGCCCCATTCACCTAACTATTACGTTCCGGGGACGTAAACAGGTTGTGAAACGGTGAGGGGGTGGGGACAAACACAGACACCAAGACACATGCAGATTTATATATAAATGTATATACAGTAATCAGTTACCATTCTCTCATTCAAAATTACAAAGACCCCTTGTCTAGAACTCATCAAGCCCCCCCCCCCCACACACACACACCCCACCGACCCCCAAAATCCCACACAAGTGAGGCTTACTTGATTGCAACATCGAGAGCTTCAGGGTATGGACCAGGTATCAGCAGTAGAACAGCGGGCACCAGAGCAGTTTGTCCACGAGTATTCGACACCTGAAATAATTTGATTTAGTGTTAAAATATGTACGAAGTTGAAATCAGTAATGGTTGGCAAATACAAAAATTAAACCAAATTACGTCAGGAAAGTTACAGAATATTAAAACCAAGCCACTGCTTTCCAAGTTCTAGAAAGTCTTTAGTTGTGCAAATGTTGATATAATAGCATTTATTTTTTTCCGTCATTTTGACAGAATGAATTTGAATTGTTAATGGTTAAACCAATAGTCTGCTGAACAATCAGAATTTAATGTGCTCTGAACGTATCAAAACTGTTGTCTGTAAGTAGGTACCATTCACTTATGACAGTGATTCTCATCCAAGAGTCATATGACTTCCTGAGTTCCATATAAGATATGCAAGGAAAATGATAATTTTGGGGTCCACAGTTATATTTAAGATTGCAATAAACAGATAGGTTTCTTTCTCTAACATCTTAAATAGTTCAGCCTACTACATAAGTATATGAGTGAATAACAAACTAGGAATTCTGATAGAAGTATCTATATAATTCGTTTACAAACATCGAATGGCTGTGGGGACCGACCAGAATAAAATAGTAAACAAAGGGGTTCAGAAGTAAAAAGATGGTTGAGAACCACTGGATTAGAACAACAAAGCATTTTTAAATGGTCGTAGCGATGTAGCATTCTTGTGTATTTCATTAGTATGAAATGTTCTTTCAGTTCTCCCCATGTGGTGGCTTTGATCGGTATAAACTCTGCAACACCAGCGTACCAGTGACACATTGCATGCATTCTAAGATTAGAATGGTATGCTGATGGTCCAAAAGGTTAAGAGTCATGAAAACATATCAGTAGACATCAGTAGATTACCATTCGTTTAGAGTAGAAACGCATTGCTGAGACGACGGCCTATCCCTTTGATAAATATCAGTGCCGTGGAGAAGAAGACTTGCATGCATGGCTAACTGCACGTGTTAAAAAGGTGAAAAATGGGAAAAAAGAGGCATTGTCCAGGCCTGTACATACTTGTGTATATCCATAGGTCAACCTTGACCAACAGAGAAACATAATGTTTCGTTCAAGTCATATTTTGATCTGTTTTAATGTGTAACGGAAATGTATTCTCGGTAACGCATTCGGTTTCAAAATATTTGGAGGTGAAATAATGGTTATTTCACGACCCAGCGGCTTACAGAAGTTTCGAAATCCAATGGTGGTATGTTGTTTTTACAGTAGTTGCATTATAAACAACGCATCCAGGTTGGATGTGGTAATACGCGCGTGTGTGTGTGTGTGTGTGTGTGTGTGTGTGTGTGTGTGTGTGTGTGTGTGTGTGTGTGTGATTGAGTATTTGTGTTATGAGCTTCCGCATAGTTTCCATCTACCAAAACCATACAGGAGGCATTGGTTTGCCTGGGATTATAAATGAAGTCATTTGCTCGAAGTATCGAGCAGTGGAATTGTACCCAAAACTGTGTGGTTTACATACATACATAAAGACAGACAAATAAACACACACTCTCTCTCTCTCTCTCTCTCTCTCTCTCTCTCTCTCTCTCTCTCCCTCTCTCTCTCCCTCTCTCTCTCCCCTCTCTCTCTCTCTCTCTCTCTCTCTCTCTCTCTCTCTCTCTCTCTCTCTCTCTCTCTCTCTCTCATACACATAAACATATGCAGACACGAACAGAGTTTAAGAAATGCTGGCTAATATTTGATATACTGACCTTCCATATTTTTCTGTCAGAATTGTTCATTAGTGTCAAAGACTCTCCTTCAGTGAATTCAATCTAAAATTAAAAGAACATGTTGGTTATGTATTCAATATATCTTAGATAAGGAATCTTAATCGGATAGAAACAAATAAATGAATGCGAAACGCATTGATGATTTATTCATAAATGTTTTTCCCCCTTATACTATTATTATTATTATTATCATTATTATTATTATTATTATTATTTTCTCTTTATCACAGGTTTTGTTGTAGCTCCTGTAGTATTGTATGCATAGCGGGTTTACTACCTGCAGCCTATGGTACTATGCCGTTCGTTCTTTTCAGCTATCTAATACTTTCCAGATTATTCTGGCCGTGCCAAGGAAGCAAATCTTTTGTAACAGTTCTACTGAGCACTCTATTCCAATTTCCTTTATATTCCCCTTGATGCCTTCTGATACTGTACTCGAGGAGTCAGCAATAATTGGCACTGTCTTCACCTTAATTTTCCATAGCCGGGTCGTTTCGTACTTAAGAGGGTTGTGCCTATCTTCTCGCCTTCCTTTTTAACTATTCGTGTGTCAAAGGAGCATGCAACATCAACTATATAGCATATGTGGTGCATCTTGTCCACCACCACTAGGTTCGGTCTGTTATGCTCTTATTATTATTGAGTCAGAGAGCAGTGCATACCATCAAAGTGGCACTGGGGTAAAATATACGAAGCCCAGTATACCTTGATAAGGGTACACCAGGCACACGCATCACAACCATATCTGCGCGACATAATGATCTCATATCAAGATAAACAGCGCATCACATTGAAATTTCTTCAGGTCGAATAGCCCATCCCGCTCAAAAGGTCCCTGAATAAGGGTTTTTTAAGGATGATGAACAAAACACTCATGTTACCAAAAATGAATTATCCAAACCCCCAAAGAATTCCTCTCCGCACATGACTATGGTACTCCTTCACTACTTCTGCTCGTAATCAGAGATGCACTAAGGAACAAGCTCAACTGGTTAAGGTCAAGCAACTGACAAGCAAATCTGTAGTATTGAATAGAATATTTGCTGTAGACTATGTTTTATTATTATTATTATTATTATTATTATTATTATTATTAAGGTAGCGAGCTGACAGAATCGTCAGCATGCCAGGTGAAATGCTTTGCGGTAATTCGCCCGTTGCTACGTTATGAGTTCAAATTCCGCTGAGGTCGACTTTGCCTTTCATCCTTTTGAGGTCGATAAAAATAAGTACCAGTTACGTACTGGGGTCGATGTAACCGACTATTCTCCACCCCCCAAATGTCAGACCTTGTACCTATAGCAGAAAGAATTATCATTATTATTGTTAAACAGGTTTACTTCCAACTCACAAATCACACTTTTATACTAGTTCCATTTAATCGGATAAATAACACAAAATTTATTCTTCAAATAATTATCAGCTATAATAATGCCTTACAAATAGATGATTCCTATTCATTTTACAAGGAATTTTAGTATATTAATCTGTTTCTTACATCACTTGTTCTGTAGTCAGCTAATGCGGTGATAACACATGGCTCCTCAATAGGCTTCAATCTCTGAGAAACTGGAACGATATTCTTGGCCCTGTCGAACAAGGAATCTATTTTTCCTTGCCACTGAGTGTAGGCTAACAGTACGTCCTAGAAATAATTTTAAGGATATATGTATACATATATAAAAAGAGAGAGAGAGAGAGAGAGAGAGAGAGAGAGAGAGAGAGAGAGAGAGAGAGAGAGAGAGATCACAGAAAATATGTAGTAAATTATTTTTGTTGGCTAAAAATACAAATGCACATAAACACAGAACAGAATAATAATAAATTAGCATACATTAACACACTGAATAACAATAAAGATGGCTTTATTTTTGTCACTCAAACAATTAATTTTGGGAATTTCTCAGTGAGTAAAAAGAAGACTTCTTGCAACGTGAACCCTAAGATCAATTTGAAAAACAACTGATTTTCTTTGCGGGACAACACTATGCTTATATTATATTATATTATATATTGTGGAGGCGCAATGGCCCAGTGGTTAGGGCAGCAGACTCGTGGTCATAGGATCGCGGTTTCGATTCCCAGACCAGGCGTTGTGAGTGGTTATTGAGCGAAAACACTCTAAAGCCCCACGAGGCTCCGGCAGTCGCGAACCCTGCTGTACTCTTTCACTCTTACTTCCTGTTTCTGTTGTACCTGTAATTCAAAGGGTCAGCCTTGTCACACTGTGTCACGCTGAATATCCCCGAGAACTACGTTAAAGGTGCACGTGTCTGTGGAGTGCTCAGCCACTTGCACGTTAATTTCACGAGCAGGCTGTTCCATTGATCGGATTAACTGGAACCCTCGACGTCGTAAGCGACGGAGTGCCAACAACAACAACATATTATATTACATTATAGTGAATTATATTATAAGCAAAATGCAAATATCTACACCCATAAAACAGTACTTCATCTAGAATTTGGAAATATTTAAGGTAGCTATTGAAAGTATGCTAATTATATACATACCTTTATTTCATCCTTGATGGACTGCACATCAGCCATGTCCCCTTGTAGTTTCGAACGGTCGAAACTCAAATGTACAGTAGAGAGTGAGTTCTTCATCCAGTACTCAGCCTCTTGAGCATCGTGGAAAAACTACAAACATAATAAAATAACTTGAAAATGTCATATATATTCTCATTATGTGTGTGTATATGTATATACTTACGAATTCAGGAATGGATGGATGGATGGATGGATAGATAGATAGATAGATAGATAGATAGATAGATAACTTTCTTTTATTAGCTACACAAGACTGTACATAGAGAGGACATTTAAAAATAGATAGATAGATAGATAGATAGATAGATAGATAGATGTTTCCTTGTATGTATCTTACCTGATGGAAATCAGCAGCTTTATGGAAGTGAACTTGAGCACATTGCAACATCTGTCCAATCCATCGCCAATTATTACGAACTGCTAGATTACAGTTCTGAATGAAAAAGATTAATTAATTAATTAATTAAACAGTAGAAATAAAAATAAATTGATATATTATATAGGAATTATTTTTTTAAATTATTATAACAGAAACCATAGTAAAATTTGATATCAATTTGAAATTTATATCTCATTGACCCGGAAAAGATGAAAGGCGAATGAATTTGAGTATCATTTATAAACTGGAAAGTGACTAAAATAATTAGACTGGTACCTATGCTCTAAGAGATCTACCAGTCAGCGAGATAGCACGTATTGGTTAAAGCTGAGTTAGCGTTTTTGAAAGTTTCAGCAAGCAATGGTTCAAATCATAAAGAACTCACAAGCACCACTAATGAATCTTACAATAGTGGATAATTAAGCAGGTTTTTAGCAAGGAAATTGAAAAGAGAATTGAAGTGGACTGTCTTGATCTCAACATAATCAGTTGCGTATTTTAAAGAATTTGAAATTGTGAGAAGTTAAATTAGTAACTAAGATATCACCTCCGTGCTATATATGACGAAATATAAACACATATGACACATATCTGGCATTTTGTATGGTGAACTTCCAAATCTGATAAATTGTCAAACTTTAATTATAAAGATAATAAGCATAGACATGACTATACATTTAAGACGTTTGTAAGACACAGCTACATGCTTTCAATTTGTCCTCACTGCCCGGCACTTTAAGCAAATCTTTTATACCATAACCTTGAGTTTACGAAAACTCTGTGAGTGAAATTTTGTCGATGAAAACAGTGTGGAAGCCCATCGGAAGGATTGTTCTTGTTTTTAGATGACACATTCAATTTGTCTCTCGACTTATCACATTTGATTTGTTCCGTGGTTGCCTTTAGCTGAGTCCACTCGGTAGCAAACCTTTGGGGCTAGTTTGTTGTTCCGAGGATAAATTTCTCATTTTTTTTTTTCACAACGTTTAATGGTAACAAAAGTGATAATGAGTGCTGTTAGAATCAAATACAGTAATATGAAGTTCTTAAGATTCTTTTGTTGTGGCGTTTTTAAAAACAAAATACATTTATCTATAGGCTTGTTTTAATTAATCATGAAAACTATTAAAATAAACTCTAAACTTAGTGTGATTATTATAATTGATGTAATAAAAAAGTTCTGTATACTCGTATATGCATTTTTTTCTGTGGTAGTGTGTAAATCAATAATTATTAGTGAATATTTAATGAACGATAGTAGTAATAATTCTTGGGTAAAGCTTAAGAAAAGTTATTAGCGAAGCGATCAAATATTACATACCTTTTAAGTGTGCATATACTAGCCAAGCTGGCAAAACGCTACGAATGCGCTCTTAATATGCTTAAAATGCTATGGATAACAACTCTATAATGATGTATTAGCAATTAAAATATGGCGTAAGTTGTATTTTGTGAGGACAAAATAAAATGTAATTTGAAAAACAACTGATTTTCTTTGCGGGACAACGCTATGCTTATATTATATTATATTATATTATATTATATATTGTGGAGGCGCAATGGCCCAGTGGTTAGGGCAGCAGACTCGTGGTCATAGGATCGCGGTTTCGATTCCCAGACCAGGCGTTGTGAGCGGTTATTGAGCGAAAACACTCTAAAGCCCCACGAGGCTCCGGCAGTCGCGAACCCTGCTGTACTTCTTTAACATACTTATGTTAAAGAATTGTAATAGCTTTTGAAAATCATATTGCCAGTGAAAACAGAAACTATTTGAGAGTTTATGAATTACAATTAGCAAATTAAGCATAGGAAAAATTATGAGAATTGACGGAAAATTGAAAGTCCTACATGGTGTAGTTATATTATTGATTCAGGGAAATACACACCTCAGAATTCTGGTTTAGTTTTATCCAGAAGTACAAGGAATACACTCACGCAGAGAACAACGAGTTATTTATGTTAGTGTCAGTCATACGTGCAAATAGATTTGGGAACGATAAATTCATTTCGGAGAGCATGAATCAGTAGTTGTGGTTAAAGAAACCAGGAAGATAATATATTGTGGTTAGTAGAATACAATACATAGTTGTGATATCGTGCGGAAATCTATTAAGAGTCAAAGGAAATAACAACATTGGTGGTGGGTTTAGTCATCTTGGTGCGAGAAAATTATTTGTGCTCGAGCTGAAGGTTAGTAATTGAGTGCGTTCTTGAGGGTACGGTCAAACCAGACCACGTTTACCACTCTTACCTTAGCTGCTGCCATAAGACGGCAATTATTTCCATAGTTAGGAGCTTCTTGCACATGATTCTGTACTCCAGAGTTCACCAGGTGGACACTCTTGGTATCGATGGCCAAAGCCGTGCTCTAAAGAAAAATCGAACGTATAACAGTTTACACAAGTTCACAGAACTATTCTTAGGTTCTCAAAGATTGTCCAACCTTTTCTGTACACATTTTCCCCTGTTCAATAGATAACTGATTTGATGGAGACCAAAGATTTCTCTTTAAAACTAGTCATATATATATGTGTGTGTGTGTGTGTGTGTGTGCGTGCGTCTGTCTCTGTGTGTCTCTGTGTGTGTCTGTCTCTGTGTGTGTGTGTCTGTGTGTGTGTCTGTTTGTTTGTATGTATGTGTATGTATGTATGTATCTGGTTTAAAGATTCGAGCGTTGGACTCAAGATCGCTAGATGATGGGTTCGATTCCCGGACCGGTCAACCCTCTATGATGGATATGTACTTTTATTTATCAAATGCAAAAGAATGAAAAGCAAAGTCGTCTTTGAAGGGATTTGAACTCGAAATGCAGATCACTGCAACAACGACCGCAAGGGTTTCCATCTAACGTTCCGTCAGCTCAGCCTATTCGTCTTATTGACTTTATTTGCTTTACAGTAAAATGTTCATTTGACATTGATTCGTTTCTTTGTCTTTTGCTTATTCTGTATTTCAACTATGTTGCTTTAACATTCTCAGTAATCCTCAACTCAATTCATAAAGTACCAGTTATATACCAGGCACAGTTTAGTCACCAGATAGAAGCGTTTCCCAGAGACTGATTTAAAGGAGAGACGATAATTTCTGAGTATATCCGAACGAATTTTCCTATAACGCCCGTAATTTAAATACGGGTATATATATATATACGTAAATGTCGAACGATGGAAATGAGCGCTCAACACCGCATTGTTGGATATAATTTCTTTATTTGTGAATTAAGGCTACCATTGGTTTCACGTTAAGAAAAGTAGGAAAATATCCTAGTGTCTTAACAATTTTTCAAGCTGATCAAATGGAGAAAGGTGTAACGTCACTTGGTTCATTGATTCGTTGTTTTATTGACGCAAATTTACGAGAAACCCGTGAACAAATCGAGGCTGTTTTCCAAAATAGAAGCGAACACCTTTCTCCATGTGATCGGCTTGTTAAAATTGTT